>NC_141787.1:10323911-10541734 GCF_054643075.1 Acanthaster planci
TCTTTTACACTCTGATCATTTTTGACAATGAATTTTCAGATAGTTAGGATGCTACAAAGCTACGCAACTTTTTGTAAACTCAACCACAAGCACATTACACAGCTACACCACATACTCCTGGCATAAGGTTTACGCATGATGCGGAGCTACACCTGTTTCCTGAAATTGGTGGCAGGTTAATGTCATGCGTTCTGACAACACCTGTTGACAAACATTTTCAAACTGAGCTCATGTCCTTTATTCTTTTTTCTTTCAAAGTTTCTCAGTTTAAAAATCTATTCTGCTGTTGAGTCATAACAGAGTACAAGTTCATTTTTAAGTTTTCGTTGAAATTTGATCAGTTGACAGTTTCTCTTTCTTGAACTTTAATTTTTGTTTCAAACGAATACTTACCAGGGACACACCGGGGTTCAGGGGTCAACTCGCCTGACTCACAACGAGTGACGATATCTTGTGCCTTTTCATATCTATCTCTACAAGAGTAGGCAAGCTGATAGCCGTGAGGAAGACGGCTTATCTGCTGTAATAGCCTACCATTTTCAGGGGCCTGAAGCTGGCAATATCGTGCACAGCCTTCACAATATCAGAAAGGTGGTGCGGACGGAAAAATGATTCGAGGGATGCATTTGGTTACTGTGTGTTCTCTCGGAGCTGTATGACGAGTCGACCCAATTCACGTACCCTGTTACGGATATAGCCATGCTGATCTACATCGTACCCTAGTTTCATGTATTGACGCTTGGCTAATTCAACAATCAACGTGTCATTCTTGACTACCAAAGCCACATCGTCTCTCTTCATTTGGACTAAGAACCTGGTGCAACTGGAACGACACGCCCACAGGAGGAGGTTTCTTACCGGTGCTGTCAGTCTATGGAGGGGGTGCTGGCTTCAAAGGGCACACGTGTCGCCACAAATCGGTACGCACATAATAGCCGTAACAATATACGCATGGTCCATACGCATGGGGAGATACCTTGCGATTTGGCCTGTACCCGACAACGAGCACACCACGACGTTCACGCAGAACCTGATTACCTGTACCTGTATTGCGAATTTTCAACAGGAGTTTCTTACGCATATTAGCGTTGGGCCCACAGGCGATCTCAACGACTTGTCTTTCTTCCTTGTGACATGACTGGAAATGACGGGGGAGCTTGGCCTGGAGTACATCGCAGTAAAAGCAGAAGTGTTCCTTGTCCCATTTCCTGCAGCCAACCTATTTTACTGGTTTGCATTACGGTCACACCATAGTTCTCCTGGACGTCAGACGTGTCATCACTTAGAGCAACAGATGTAGTAGGCTTACTGCTGGAACCGGTGGACGACTCAGGCATACTGTCCAAACTTCTTCTTTTAATTTGGTATGGACTGGTGGTGGGGGTGGGGGAGAACAGGTATCCGGGCTCCAAAGAGCCACATTCACCCCCCACCCACCCCACCCCAAAAAAATGTAATCACAATTAGGCCTAGAACCACCAAATACTGATAATAGATAAGTCTTCGTTACATCTTGAAAACTAGTTCGCGGTACCAGCTGCTTCATTTGACTCGGACCGGCCAGCCGACCCCGGCAAGCTCGGTGGTCGAGTGGTTAAGACATCTGCACTAGTAAGCAGGAAGTCGTGGGTTCGAGTCCCACCCGAGTAAGCTTGTGAGGTTTTTTCGCAAGCTCTCGGACAAGCACTGAGCATACAGTGCTTATTGATATACGTTGGGTACGGGCAAAACCGTTATATATATAATTAAGTCTTCGTTTGTTGCTGGAAAAATGTGCTGCAGGAACCTGTTCAACTGAATTATGTGATTGAGCTTTATGGACTGCGTAGGTGTACCTATTCCACTGGCACAATCACTCTAACAGCGGTATAAGATCTACATAATCCTATCGACAACATGGGGGGGGGGTTAGCAGCCATACTTTAACTACACTTTAACTAGTAGCATGGTACTAGCCAGTACTGGGGCCATGTATTTAATGATGTAGTAAACCGTACCGAGATAGGGTCTGGTCATATCATGCTCAACATTCTGCTTCAAATTAAATCGTTTTTATTCACCTTATTTTCCACTAGAAGAAACCTACATCTCAGAACGGCTACAGGAGTCCACGGGTGTGATGGCAAGGTGACGCTATAATGCTTTTGGACAGTTTGGAGGCTTTTATATTTGTTGGGGTTATGCATCCCCTGCACTTGGCGACGTTCATTGTGCTCAGCGATCCGGACAGGGTAGCAAGAGAGGTAGAGAGGGCGCCATTCCATCCAGGGATGCGCTGAAACTGTCCGTTTAGAGTGGGTGTCTTTAAACACCCGGCGTGTTAAATGCATACACCGAGTACGGCTTCCAAATGCCTTGAAATTTCGCTGACCCTCATAACTGCTGACTGCAGCCTCAAATTTCACCTTATTGCGAACTGAGGACGTCCTCGATTTACAATTCGACCTCGATTCACGTTGTGTTAATACATAGAAAAGGTCCGTCTGCACCTTTCACAAGTACACAAGAAACTTAGGATATGCCTCTGAACACTCCAGTTTCGAAGCCGAGCCGGGGATGTAATAAAACGCACTCTAAAATAAGAGGGTAAAATAAAATTATCTTTCCCATTGGACTTTTAGTAGGTGTTGTATTCAACACACCTTGCTTGTACAATGAAGATAAGTTTGTGAGGTTTTTTCGCAAGCTCTCGGACAAGCACTGAGCATACAGTGCTTATTGATATACGTTGGGTAAGGGCAAAACCTGTTATATATAATTAACATCTCCCCAACGCAAAAATACATCTTGAAAATAGTTCGCGGTACGTGCTGCTTCATTTGACTCGGACCGGCCAGCCGACCCCGGCAAGCTCGGTGGTCGAGTGGTTAAGACATCTGCACTAGTAGGCAGGAGGTCGTGGGTTCGAGTCCCACCCGAGTAAGCTTGTGAGGTTTTTTCGCAAGCTCTCGGACAAGCACTGAGCACACAGTGCTTATTGATATACGTTGGGTAAGGGCAAAACCTGTTATATATAATTAACATCTCCCCAACGCAAAAATACATCTTGAAAAAAAAGAAGATAAGTTTGTTCTTTAATACACAATATGTAGGGTGTGAAGGAAGACATTTAAAAGTTAAGTAATAGGTTTCTGGTAGCACCAAAGACAATTTCAATGGACAATCGTGTACCAAGCACATGGTTTGTGTACTCATCATGTCGATTTGCTAAGTTATCGACTACAGGGACAGTATTTTTCTTTTCCCAAGACACACTTCCTGAGCTAACATGCGACGAACGCTTCCATGTCTGTGCACCGTACAAGTAACACATGCAATGCAGTGTTAACAACGAGGATATAAAAATTGTATTGAATAATTATGATAAACACTGTTCTTTTTCTTAGTACAAACTGAACCCTTGATTTATTCAAACAAACGAGGAAACTTGGTGTACGTTAAAAGAACTTACACATTGATTATGCATGCATTTTGTGATTCTTTGATCAATTTAGGATACATCCAGCATTATTTTTGGTTTTTTCTACGTCCACCCTGCAAAATGTTCCAAATATCGAAAAGCAAAATAAGAACTTCAGTCATACAAAATGGTATATTTAAAGAATACAGAGCAACAGAAAAGACGTTTTTTTTAATTAGATATAAGGACCTCTGTATCTTACCTGTACCACTGTTCCATGCTCAATCACTTGGCCCATCGTGTAACATTCATGGCTTTGTGAAAAGTAGCCATTTTGGGGCGGGGCTGGGCACTATCCATTCAGCTGCAACCACTTAGGTATTGCAAATACCGATGAAAAAACAGGTACTGTCCCAGAAAATATGACTCCAATTGCTTTCAATTACACTATAAAGCAAGTTTTAGTGTGGTCGCAAACATACATAAAACAATTAAGCTATTGTCAGTGATAGTAAAGATAAAGGCAATGCGTTAGCGGTGCCACCATGCATATCTTTTTGTCAGTATGTGTGGTTCTGAAAAAAAAAGAACTGGAGAGTACTTAACGTTTCGGACAGTATGCTCAGTCCATAGTCAGACTGCAGGGATCATAACGGTGAAGCGGTAAAGCGGCATAAACGTTGTCTGGAGACGCAACACCCAAGATCCATCTTTGGCCTAAGGGCGAGACTGGCAGGACCTCAGCCAACACAAAGCCCATGGCAGGAAAGGAGAATTTGAGAAGTCATCCATCATCAAGCACTCCCACACCCAAAGACCACCAACTGAAGTTAAGCTGGATAGCATGGATACCGGGTACCCTTGCCGTATCAGATCACTGTCACATCGGTTTCAACATCAACGACATCATGCATCCGGTGCGATGGGTCTCCCCTAGGATATGCTTCCAACCTATGGGCCTCGTATACCATTGGCAACCTCCTCTCCCCCCCCCCCCAATTTCAGACTGACACACCTCACTGTTCATCTAGCATGTCATGTTTTGTTTGGATACCCTTGGGTTAATTGGATCCTGGGTTAGCATCTGCCCCACACCTCACCGCTTCCAGGCAACATTAATACTGTAAGTCCTTGAAATCCTGCAGTCTACTGACGGCGGACACAGCATTCTATCCTCATGCTGAATTGAACAAAGTAAACGTTCATAAATTACACACTTCTGATCACAACTGCAGAAGTTAATTTCAAAGAACTTTGCTTCCACAAACAGATGATACTCATGGTAACCCAACAGCCAAGACAAACCAGGCCTTGCTTCGGAGTTTGTCCTTACCTCTTTGACAAGTTGCCCGCATGAGAAACATCGATAACAAAAGGCACGAAACCACCACGGACGCCATTGCTGAGCGATACTCCATTTCATGAGTGTATCATCCACCGGTTCCAGGTTTGAGCTTCTGGTTTTATATCCGGATACAGCCCCACGCTTCTTGTTAGCGGAAACGACGGTCACGCAGGTCAGGACATGCTGGCACTCCGCCAGACACTTGAATTCTCGAAAGGATAATGCTCTCACAACAACACCATACACACCTACATACGGACAAAATACAAATGCAAGGACTGCGGTGTCAGTATGCAAAAAAAAACAACTTCGGCGTTATGCTCGTTCTATTTTATTCTTGTTAGTTAAAAAGAATGGTCTGATATGGTGGCCCCGGAGGGACATCGTCAATATTAATACATGTATCAGTATTTGCGACCAAATTTACGACCCACTCTCTGGTCTCGAATATTGCTGCCAATATCAACAACCGAAATTCACGACTTGCTCTTTAGTCGCGAATACTGACGCCAATATTTGCGACCAAATTCACGACTCTTTGTTAGGAGAGAATTTGCTTGGTTACAGACACAGCAATTGGTTTTTTAAAGTTGTACCCCCTGCGTTGTGCCAGGTCTGCCCAGCCAAATAACGACTTGAGGGGTACAGACCGCTAACTCAAGCCCCGTTACAAACACTGTAGAATCAGCACTGTTCAGTTCAGGGTCCATACCGACATCCCTGAGATTTCTGAAACACAAATTGAATTATTGTTTAGTCCCTAGCATTTCAATTTCTTTTCAATATTTGTGGGTTAAATACATTTTTAATTATTCCCACAAAACAACCCCCCCCAAGTGATTTTTCTGAAGTGAGGTTGAAGCCATTCTCAAAGTAGCAACCCTCAACTTTCTTGGGCACTTCGAACCATTTTCAACCGTATTTTTGTAGCCATTCTGCTCTCATATGAAAGCTCAAAGACTCAGGCAGTCGATCCTGGCAACGACTTACTCAATCTCATCATTTTGGGGGCCAAACAATCTCTTTTTCAAAAGATACTGTGCGTGGAACTTTTAATGCTAACGAGCTGGCCAGAAATTTTCACTTGAATTAGTAAACTGCACCCTGTGTATACGAGACCATTGGACTATTCTTCATGTATTTTATATTTTCGAAATTGATGGGTCCGTTTTTGGCAGGACATTTCTCTTTTAGGTCAGGTACTCAGTGTTTATAAATATTATTCATATGCCAGCAAATAGATTTTTACAAGTTGAGATTTTAAGAAGGAACTGAACGAAACAACATTACTGATTCTAACTGGTTTACGCGATATCTCTTCTATCCAAGGATTCCGGGAGCGCCATATAGGGTTAACTTTCAGGCTCTATTTTTATTTTCATTAATTGTTTTCTATTTCGATCTGTGTTTGGGACCCTTTCTGATTTTCATGCTAATGGAAATTTCTATATTAATGAGCAAAACTGTGATGGCATTCCAGGCCCTAAACCTCAGTGTTGCTCTTAGTTTTGTGGTACACAAAATCTGTTGAAATTGCGTACATTACTGTGTATAATTTCCATTTCTTTATTTTGGTATTTATTTTGGTCTCCAGAAAAAGTATAAAAAAGGAACATTTTTATTTCTTAATTCTCTTTTTAAAAAAAGGAGATTGACCAGGCTAGGTCCCTGTGGCACTCAACAACATAGCGAACAAAATACAACTTACATGACAGAAGAGAGACACTGACAGACGGCAGTAACTTATACAAAATAAGCAGGCTACATCTAACTTCACAGTGTATACAGAAAAAAAGACCGGCCGCCGTCAAGCTACAGAGATGTGTCCCCAGCCAAATATTCTGTGGAAATACCTCACCCAGTGTTGTCGCTTTGTTTTAATGGCGCTTTCAGCAACTCAGGCTATTTGCGCCAACAACTGTACGTTTATTCATACACTTTATTAGTCAGCATCACATTACGGAGTTAGGAAGAAGGTCCAGTTTTAGAGGCAGAAGGAAACCGGAGTACCCGGAGAAAACCTGCGAGAGCGAGTAAGGACTGGAAACCAAATGCACTTAAAGCCTGGGCCAAGCCGGGACTCGAACCCGGGCCTCATTGGTACAAAGCGAGGAAAGAACCACCACGCTAACCCACTAACCCGCTCCCCCACCTCACCCAGTGGTAGTTGCATGGGCCTTTTATACCAACCTAGCAAACCATCAGTGGAATGCTAGAAGCAACCCATTGTACCTTTTGTACTTCACCTCAATGGACATTGCTCAGCACCCCCAAAAGGAATGTACCAATGCAATGAACATACCACCAGCTAAGCGCACTACCTACAACTGTGTCTTGGCCTAGCACCAGAGACCCATATTATGTGACAAAGTATACAGTGAGTTCTTCATGACATGTGTTCAAGATAAGATCTTGGAGTGGAGTTAGGCAATGCCAGTTAGCATAACATCAGTTTCCGAGCGCAGTGTACTCAGAGACGTGATTCTATTGTCCACATGATAGATTAGATGATGTTCTACAATCCTAGCCAAATGTCTTTGGGCCCCCAACGAGAGGCCCTTTCCAATGGCTGGGTCTCAGTGCGCGGCCTGCTGTCCAGCTCGAGATGACAACATTGACCGGGGATGGGGGGGGGACCGTGTGGACAGGGTAACTATTGTAGAGATATATGAATATGTGTACAGCGCAGGAACGCTGAGGATGTCTGCCCATGTGGGCTATTTTATGGAATAATAAAAACTCATCCATGACTCAGTCAACATCAGCTGCCTCCGTGGTCCACCTTAGTTGCTCAATCCCAACACGGTGCCAGCTTTAAAAGGACCTATTGAACGCTAGAGCAGGTGCTGTGGCATCGTCTGTGCCTTTGGAGAACTTACCGGAGGCGAAGACAGGCAAGATTGGCCTGGAAACTTTCAGACGTCCAGACGACTCTCGCCGATGTTTCCAGCCTCCGTAATGCACCTGGACCGCCCACGTATACATGTACATTGTACCTTTGAACGAACATCGCTCACATGTGCTTATCCTCACTGATCTGACGACTAGTCGGCTAGGCTAAGTCATGCACTCACACATGTATCTAATCTAGTCCATGCACTGTGACCCGTGCAGACTGTCCCCAACACGATCTTCAGAGCTCGTCCATATCGCACGTGGGATGCCGAATCAAGTCAACGATGTCGGAGTTGGCTTGTTCGTTCCCATTTAAAGTACCGGACTTGGAGGGGGCCGTTGGGCCGCGGAACTAACTGTAGGAGTAGTTGGACTGGTTACCAGTGGCTGTTGTTACTATGGAAGCCACTGCTGGGCAGCAGGAAACCCCAACATTTACGGTGACATACCGTAAATGACAGTCGTATGGAAGTCACATGTTGGAATATTGCCCTCTCGTCCCCCGAAGCCATGGCCGGTAAATTCCAAAAATGGCCGGCGGGGGCTGTAAGAAAATTAATATCCGGAGTGCCTGGCGGAGATGGGGCAACCCAAGGCGGCGTTAAACCCATAATGGGACGGGGCTTGGCAACCAATGCAGAAGCTGGTGCCGATTCTGAGTGAGGTATGGGGCGATGGAAGGCCGTGAATCGCGCGGCTTAGTGTGATGATCTCCTGCTCAAGGCAAAGAGAAGCTTTTTCCCTGCAAGGTTGGTCGACCCAAGGCGAAGCCGAAACCGATATGAAAGCATGCTGAAGGCTGGAATCTTCATCATTAGGAACACTCGAGGTTAATTTATCCTTCAAGAAATGCTGTCGTTTTGGTCGTGGACTGCTTCACTTATTGCTAGAAGGGTATCGAAAGATAAAATCTGTGGATAGTGGAGCGTGGACTACACGCAACTATTTCAGACCATACCACATAAAACAAAGACACGCTTCAGTGGGTTTTGGGCGTGTTTATTGGGCTGAAGGTGGGGCTGAAGGTAGGTGGGGCTCATTTGCATTTTTGTCTATGAGGGAATATTCCATTTTTACTAAAAAGGTGGATCAGACTGTATTATGTAATGCAATAATACAAAGTGAGTCTTGACGAGTAGGGCGAAATATAATCTACAAACACAAACTAGGGCTATTATGCACAATTTCGTGCCAGAATTCATTCATAGATATTGCTATCTATTACATGTTATTACCCAATGAGACTAATTGTACACAGGAAGGTAAAGTATTTTTGTATTCTGCTCGAAGCACAACTGAAGCTGGGATGAGTAACTGAAGCCTTGCAAATTGTGAGTTCAACAAAACATCCTGCACATCTTTTTGGTAGTACATGTAAGTTTATTTTTAATAAGTTACATACATATTGTAATCTTCTGTTAATTGTATAAGGCAGTACTGACAATGCAGTACAGGTTATCATGTTGACTGTGCTTAAGTGACCTCCACCCGATTGGCAGTGAGATTTCAAATGCATCAAGACAGTCGATGTTGACGATTCCTACTGGCTGTAATGCCTGCCGACCTGCCTTATACTTGTTACTTTGATAAGCATGACATTTCCTCATGTCACTGTAATCCAGTCCACAAGAAGTCCTTTCACACAAGCAACCAATCATACATAACATTGTGAAAACAATAGCAAAGCCACAATTTTGTCACAGTTCATTTAAACAACTCGTGACTTGGCTTGAGACGAGATGTCTTGTGATAGACTTGTGATGGACTCAAATATGGCGCTGATTCCTAATTGCCAGTAGCTGAGAGCTTAAGTAGAGAGTGGGCTATCAAGTTCATCCACTGTCTAGTTGCTTCCTACCAATAGGCGTACAGCATAATCATGTCACGCTTTGTCTACTTGTGCCCTATCCTATGGGGACTCGATGGATTCCGTACCACCCCATTTCCATTGGAAAGTGTCCTAAGAAACAAAAGTGTGAAGTCATTATGTTACAGGTCTATTCAAAAGCACAACGTGGTTCCTACTCAACAGGCTCGAATTAAACAATTTTTGCCAAATCCCATCGTCACTCAAATTTTCCAATGGGTCCATCTCTGCCACCTCATTTAATTAGTTTCATGTCAGTGGTTCACTATTGTCAATGTTCCCTGTGTGGAAAGAGAGGCCTCTTGAACCAGCAATGCGACTGTTTCCTGTTCCACAACTAGTGCACAGTGGGGGAAAATGTAGCTGCTGGCACAGCAGCCATGTCCTCTGTATGCCTAACAGACAGTTTGACCAGAACCGTCAATCTACTTGAGAGTCTTTGTCTGTGCCAGCCGGACAACAACCATCCCACAGCATATTCTACATCCCAACACATCCCAGGAGGATGGCACTTTTCCACTGATGCAAACTGATGCTGAATCGCACTCCAAACTCACCAACCTCCTGGATTTCATCTAGGATTGAAACATATGCCTGTCCTTTCCGAGCAAATTTTAAAAACTGCCTGCCCTTTCCCAGCAAAATCTTTGACACTGACAATTTTTTTGCTTGTCCTCAGAACAGGTTGTGGGTGGCTTGATGAGACACAGCTGGTCCCCAGTCCTACACCCTTTCTCCTCATGAGGTCCCCGAGAAAAATTCCAACAGCTCTGTGGCCATCTCGTTCTCGCTTTCATCCTCCTCCTCCATGTTGAGGCCGTCCTCCTCCATGTCCTCATTGTCGTCTACGTCCTCAGGACCATCCTCGTTATCATTGTCATCTATGTCCTCAGGACTGTCCTCAATGTCCTCCTCATCATCATCATCCGTACATGTATCTGGACCTTCAATGCCAACATTTTCTGCTTGTGATGTTGATGACCTGGATGAAGTATCTTCGTCTCCCTCTGTTGTGACACCTTTTAATCAACACAGAAAAGAAAAAAACAAACAAACTTAGAGTGGCAACACAACAAAAATGAAACCTGCCATGATCTGTGCACACATGCATGCAGATTTGTGAACATTCAAATGAAAGTTGGTAAAAGATGCCTAATGCACCACACATCTGCCAACCAAAGCAAACACACAGTGCGCCTGAGAATGGAATGTTGTTGCCATGTGATCAAGAGCCCTTTACAGTACCTTTTGGGACCAACTATATTCTGCATTTTTATGTACCTCTCTTGAGCACCTCCTGTTCTAACGTTCTCTTCAGTATCTCATTCATGGCAGACCTCATCTGATCCAGGACCTCTTGCTCTAAATACCTGACCGGTTGTCTGATCCCCGCCGAGTTGCTCTTGGCCCTTATCATGGCCTGGACGCCTTCATCATCGATGTCGCATAACTGATAGAACATCTGGTTGTAGGCCGGCACCAAGCCTTCCCTGAAAATAAAGTAGGCTTCCTGAAGAGCGAGAACATTGTGAAAAAAACAGAATAATTTGACCTGAAGCAGCCTCTCTAAAAATATGACGTGAGCAGTGGAAATCAAGAAAAAATAGTTTAAAGATGGAGGCCTGGAACCCCCCCCCATACGATTCTTGGGAGCAGTATGGTGCTTACCCTTCATATACAAAAGTTATATCTGCCTCCCATTATGAATGTATTTATGAAAATTTCATTCTGTTCCGATACGCCCATTTTCCTGAGACAATGTTAGCTTTTCTAACTGAGACTGCTCAATGTATGTAGGCCAGTGCGTGAGGGTGTGACCCATAAATGACTCTAGCTAGTAAACCCAGTACCGGATTGAGTTGAAAAAGTTGCCGGCATACTCATGATGAATGTCTTTAACTGCCTTCCAAGTTTTAAAATGATGAAGCATGGGACTGCCAAGGTTCATATACATTGGGTGAGGACAGATTCTCCCTCTATCCCACCCAATATCCTGCAAGATGACCCCAAAAAACTGGCTTCTTAGCGTTAAGTGAGGACAGTGTTAAATGAATGCATGGATTTATTGGTGCAGAAAGATGAAGATAAAGACCTTTTTAAGTGCTTTCCTGTTTTCTCTTTGCAAAACCTTGCTCTTGGGGGGTCTGACATAGGAAGACAACTTCTTGTCTGGCTTCTGGAAAGAAGCCGGCATACTCCGACGGGTGGAAGTGTTCCTGAAGCGGTCTTGGTCATCTGCAGGCATCACTAATTTGTTCCTATACAAAGCTGGAAGAGCAAAATTGTAAAAAACTAATACATGTGAAATTGCATTTTTCCCTGAAAGGGCATCACACGTTCTGTCAAAGGTCCACCACACGTCATCCAGTTCAATCAAGTCTCATGCCATCAAATGCCTCAGAGATAAAAAGCATTCCTTTGTCACTGCTAATGCTGTTACCCGGAACTAGACTTGTGAAAGGACCCATGACGGAACTGACAACACTGATTTGTCTTCAGGATTCAGTTTTGGACAGACTGTTTTATTTCACCTCAGCGATTGGACAAACGGGTATCTATGGGACTTATCACACTAATGTCACTACAAATTTGATGAAACTTACAGTTAGTATTTGCAATAATTCTTACAAGTAGTCACTTTTTCTGAATGACCAATCTCTCAACATCAAGGGATTAAGGGAGTTGACCAAAACTCTAAAATCCCATAGCAGAATTAGTACGTATTTGACCTCTTTTTATCGACACGTGCCACAATAATGACTACTTTGTTAACGGCAGTTCCGACAGAAATCTAAAAGTTCCATGACTTCTCCAGAAGTTTCCATGACTAAAATGTGACAATTTCCATGACATTTATGCCCTTTTGCAGAGAACAATTATTTGCTATTATGAACTGGAAGACTACCACATCTACTACGACAGCAGGCAGACAAGGATATAGTCTGTACAGTTACCATTCTCCAGATATCACATAATGAGCTGCCCAGCAAAAATAACCCGTGCTTGATCTTGATTTCCAAGACTTTTGGTGACTTCTATTTTGTTCTGACAACAGATTTCCAGGACCCTTTATCCCTTATGTTTTATTTCCCATGACTTGACAGGACAACTTATTTTCCCCAGGATTTCCATGACTGTGGGAACCCTGTCTACTCATCCTAGCTGCATCCATATCCACCAGAAGGGTTTGCAATTGAGGAAACTCTAGTCTGGCCATGGCGCCAACGTTCCTTTCAGTGGGGTTCGGCGTCCCTAAGAATTTGGGGAAATTCATCAGAAATTGCTCGGGGAGTTACAGTTTAATTGTGTGTGAAATTCAAAACGGAAATTTGAATCTCTCTTACATTTCCGTATCCGGAAGTCCAAAATCTGGTATTTCAAGCCATCCCGTGCAGTGCGGGGGTCATAGCCCAGACGAACCCACGTGGCCCTCCACGGTCCATTGCAGAAGTAATAAGATACAGATGGCAGCAGAACACTCAGCTGACGATCAGTCAGGGTGCAGTTGTGTCTCAGGGCACCGCGTGACCACACTGGGCGTTTAGTAAAAATCTACATATAAGCCAATTCACACAGCGATGGGAGTTATTTGGGCCAAAGTACAGGTATGTGAATCCATTTACAACATAAGACTCATTATAACTTCAGGCACTGAGCCTCACTGCATGCAATGTACACTATGTATATGGATAAAACTGTGACCCCTTTAAAGGCCGGTAAATACTCATACAAATGCAAATTTGTGATGTCAGATCACATATTCACACTTTGAATTCTCAAAAATTCAACCCATTTTAACAGGAGTAAAGATTTCGCTGCACATGTTTCGTGATGTACACTTCACTTCGCTTTCCCATCCATCTAAAGTACATGTATGAACCGGCCTTAATGCTGTACAAGCCTTCTACATTGTACCATTACAGCCAAGCTGGTCCTCCTAACATTGAGTGTTATGCTACCTCAAGCTGCCCTTTCACCCCAGCAGTGAATTTTTTGCCAAAACCTGGGATATTATAATTACGCCTGGCCTGGACTGATGGCCTTGTGAACCTGGAAATGTTAGCGTTAGTCAGTGGGGTTTTTGGATGCTTCACCACAGCAAAACCTCATGGTGTTGGATCAAAACACGAATGATTTTTTCAAGTCCCAACAATCTAACATGAACTATCACATTCAATGAAACACAAACTCAAGAAGTACTTATGAAAGTGGAGAACAATCTCCAACACTTAAAGTCATGTTGCCCATTAAAGTTCAATGTGAAACCTTTACACATAAAGATACACATCCTCGTCAAGGTCATTATGAATGAGAATATGCAGTTACATACCTACCAACATTGAAAAATCGGAAATCTGAACACCAATTTTACAAGCCCACTGCAAGACAAGTTGCAGCACAAGAGAAGCTATTAACATGCACAAGTATACATGTATGTATGTGTAAGACCTCCCATTTTGACACAGTAAATAGCACCCTCTTTTGTCAGGACCTTTTTTTTTTCAATCAGAATGTTCCGATTCTTACTGTCTGAAGATATAGTTGTGATTAAATCAGAATGGTTGGCAGGACGTGGAAAAGTAATGAGTAGGAATGAAGTAACTAAATAAACGATTACGAGATTGCTACACAGTAATTTCTCATCAATGTGTGATAAATTACATGCTGGGCAGGTATAATGAGATGGTACATTATAGGCCACGTTCGAGAGACAACCACTTCATTTTGCCTGGTACCCAGAATACATTTCGCATACATGTTACCAGGCAAAATCAACACCTAGTCGATAAATGTTCCTCACTTAAAATTGATCACAGATAATACCTGAACGAGTTCATCCCTCAACAGCCCTACACTGTTGTCTCTCTCCTTGCCCTTCTCAAAAACCAGCATGGCATCTGGGTGGGGAGCCATGGGTACACTGTCCTGCTCAAAGGACACCAGGTAAGTGTTGTGGGGCCGCCGCGCTCGCCCACTGCCCACAATGTTCTTGTCCAGTCTTTTGCCAACCTAGATTGAAGTAGCAAAAGTTGACATCAAGTACGTCACTGACAGCTTTGAAATTAAAATAACTCTGTGTATGACATTGCTACGATCTTGTGGATTGCCTCACAGCATTTAATACGTTTCCTAAGAATACCTGGGATTGAAGAGGGAAGAATCTCTCTGTTTGCCTCAGATACCATGGCAGCACATTCTTACTAATGCTAAGCCCTGCTGACATTTTTCAGCTGTCTTCCGTTTTTCTGAATCTGAATTTTATGAAAATCAAACATACCATGTTTCTGGCATGTCCGTTTTGAGACAATCGAAAACGGATTCCCACTAGCTATGCGCTCTGCACAGGCTGACATGCCTGAGAGCATGAAACTGCAAATGACCATAACAAAACCCTCTGTCACATTGAATCTTCAGAGATGTACTCGTAACAGATGCCTTTACATTCTTGAGTGGCCCTGTGGCAAACTGAGAATCAATGTCGACAGGAAAAGTAAAAAACCCTCCATTTTTAGAACTACCAGTATACACATTAGCTGGGATGTCAGGGCTCGAAATTGGGCTAATCATCACGGGAACAAGTACTTGCTCCCTAAACAGCTGAATTTGTCTGCATGCGACGTACAACTAGTAGTGAGTACACGACCAACCAGAACCTCAAACATGTGCTTAGGGACACTACGCAAAAAGTCGTGCACCGGGCCTTTCTAACGTGTATATGTACACAGACGTAAAAGGAAACTGCAGCAATCGAGTGTTCTAGAAATGAGTGGATTAGGCTGAGACTTTAGTTTCGCTGGTTCCAGCTATTTTGGAGCACGGTTCAAAACCACATGTTGAAGCTATGACTGGAACCAGCGAAATCCATTATTTTGATTTACGGGCGCATTTCTGAGACAAACAGGTGTACTTTAGCTACCTGTGCCCGTTAACTTCGAGCCCTGGATGTTAAATTTTACAGCAGCACACCATTCTACAGATTACAGAAAGTGAATGGAGTTTCAAAGGAAGAAGTGGTACCATATAGGACAAGCTCTCCATGGAAGGCACAACATCAGGGTGGTAATGATGGCTGGAGGCTTGGTCCGTGCGAGAGAACACAGGAGGCAGCATGAAGAGAGGCACGTCCTGCTTAAGAAAGCTGGCGTCTTCTGGTTTGGTGGGGATGACCTTCTCTATTAGAGACTCCATACGACCTGTTTCCTCATTCCGTTGCATGGGCAGGTACTGGAAGTCACACATTCCTTTATTTTCAGAGGAAAAAGCAAAGTGAAAGTAAAAGCTCTCCTTTTGACAACAGTGAATTGGTAATGAATTTCTTCAGACAGTGGCAGTGTGTCTTGGCAAGTGGGGTTCACCTGTGAAGTCCTCCATTAAACTTTCTTCATCACTCAGACACCGAACCCGTGAATCATGGCAATTCCAGTGCAGAAAAGAACATCTTCTGTTTTACATGTGCTTCCATCTCTTCATGGGAAGAACTGTCACTTTGTGGGCTTGTCACTCAACCAAAGACAGCAATGGGAGAGCACTCAAACATAGGCATGATAGGACATACAGTAGCAAATGTTTTCATTGGGCAATACTGCTCTCTGCAGCAAGTTTAGTGCATAACGCTAAATGCACTGCCATTCCACACGTCATCAACCATGAAAGATGCACGACAGGCACTGTTCATGAAAATACAAAGTATCACATGTCTACCAAAGGTTTATAACACATAAATTTAAAAGTGAATAAAACAGCTTCCTTTCCAAACCTTTAAATTGATAAACATTGTCAATGACTCCAACAAGTTCCGTCTGGTACCCTGCTTGCTCCTGTACAACTTTTTTGCCTTCATCTTCCAAATCATCTCCCTGACTATCAGACTCCATCTCCACACTGCCAGCTTGTTTCTTATATCTTTTCTTGACTCTGAGCAGGATGCTGGTTGCTGGCTGTTTGCTGGCGTACAGGGAGCGGCAGAAAGGGTCATCCGGTCTGAACTTCATCTGCAACTTCTTTGCCGAATCAGCACTTAGGGTCTAATCATTGGGAAATAGTTTTTTCTCGAGATTGAGCACTTCATTTACATGTAGAAAAGGTTCAGAAGGCCGTTTTCAAATTACACACAACAGGGGTACCATTGGAGGAAAATTAAATATCCAAAAAATAATCACCAGAGGTTTTGAGGACCATAGCATCATACAGGGTCTATGGTACACATCAGTGTTTGTCCAAATGCACCCCTTCTTTTGTTCTATGTAAAAACACCTTAAAACGATAATGGTTATTTTCTTAAAATGATTGACTGGATCATCCGGCTATTGGGAACATCGAGACGAAAACAATCCTGAAATCAGGAAAAATCCTGACAAACCTCATGTTCGCCAATGCAATTCTGTGTGACAAAGTGGCTGCAGCCAGAACCATATGTGTACATGCACACTCGAGCATTTTTTCAAATGTACATGTACATGTAGTAGGCTGGTAGGGCCTAACTCACAATTATGCCAAAAATTTTGGATGAAAATTGAGAGTTTTCCGAAAAACAAAACTTTGACCCTAATATTAATATGGTAGGTAACTGAAGAAAAATTGCAAATATGTCATACACAAGCCAGAATTTTGCCTTTTAGCATATCTCCAACAATTTGAAAGGTTTGAAATGCAATTTCAAAACTGGTTTCCCTTGCTGTGCTGAAAGTTATTAAAGTGAAATGAGAAGCCCCATAAGGCCCCTACTATCAACTACTCCTTAGGATAGTGACAGACTATTTGTGTATTGATTGTTAATGGGCACTAAACTGTTGTTATGCATAAGGTCCAAGACTTTACTCTAAGAAGAAAATTCTTGTTTAATCAAAAAAAACTGTCGAACTGTCACACTCACTGTATTGTGTGTGTTGCCAACAGTCTGTCAAGTTTGACACATGCTTACGTACTGTACATAGGCCTACCTGAACAAGGTTGTAGACCTATAGTATAAACATAAACCTTCGGTCCATGCCTGACGTAAGGCAGGCCTTGGCCCTAGGGGGAGGCCTTGGTCTTAATAAACCTTTTCGACGTTCACAATGCATTATGGATATGGATGACAAACAAGCAATGCATTTTATGGACAACCCTAAGGGGAAGTAAACCAGTCAAACATCAATACATCTATACAGTTTCCTATTAAATATTTTTTATGTATCTGCTCATCAACTCACATATACACCATGTATCAGATTAGACAACAAACATTTTCAAATACGTTTCCAAATGTTTGTAAGAACAAATCAACCTTAATTGCCCTTTTTAAGGGCACCAGTCATGCTACAGGCTGAAAATGAATGTGACTGGTCAACGCGGGATTGGACAACACTAGAACATTAATATTCACGAAGTAATCAAAGCACGGTCCATGACAAACAGTGTGTTGTTGGAAGGGCTTCTCCAAATTTTCCTTCTCAGACAAGCTTTAAACTTTGAAGTTTGTGAATATCTTCGTCCCAAATCAATAATCCAACAATTTGTCAGAAGGGGGTGGCTTGAATTGAAGTATGACATAAAATGGAAACAGATTAACATTTTCAGGTACACTTCTCCCAATAGAGTTGTGCATAAACTACATTGCATGTTTGCAATCCAAACCCACAATGCATTGCGAACGTCGAAAAGGTTTATTGACGGCATGATGAACTGCACTGCCCGCAAACGTGACAACGGAAATCCCTCAAATTAAATTTGCAAAATACCAACCTTCGAGACTGCTTCTTCGCCGCCGAGAGTTTTTAGCATCTTGTCCACATTCTGAACTCTGGCTGGAAATTCAACACAAACAAGATGGGGGAGTTTTTGTGGGTCGTCTGCCAGTGCAGACGAATTTTCTCCGTGCAAGTTGTCCGCCATTTCTGACACTGTCCTCGTTCAAAGATTTGTGTTTTGTGGGGGAAAAAAGAACAATTGTGTCTAACCGTTCCCAAATAAAAAGAAAATGACAAATTGAAGTACATTAATAAAATGTTTAAAGAATCGACAGAAAATATTCTTAATTAAACGTCTACACCCACACGGCAAGTCAGTTGAACTTTATTTTATTCACAGGCAAAGCACCTAAGGGGCGTGGCTACGTGAGACCATGATTCGGGGAATGCAGCAAATGGTTGACAGTGGTTCCTTTCTTGACATTTCTGTTGACAAGAAAGTAATCTACTGCTCGTTCCCAAGTGTTCTTCCATTCTCACAAGAACATCATTATCAAACAGACTTCATAATTCATTGAAAATGCTCTCATCATGCCATGCCAATTTGCCATTTTCAGCCCCTTTCTTCCATTTTGGGCAGGTTTTCTCAATCATATCCTTTCCTTTTAAAGCCTTTATTCCTTGAAAGCCAACACTTTAATCGACAAGTAAATTCTATCAACAAAACAGAACAAGGAAAGGATAACAAACAATAAAGGTAAAATTTTCCTGAGGAGAAATGTGAGAATGTTGACAGATCGGAGACCCCCACCTTGTTGATTTTGTATTTTATTTATTTCCTTCTCCCCAAGAATCAAGATACTATCCATTTTTTCTTGTTTCTATCGTACTTTCAACAGTTACTGCTATTTCAAATAATATTTACCTATCAGAGTTGAATTAGTACCAAAACAGAATGTGAATAAAACCATTTTTTAGTTAGGTATAATTGCAATTTTATTTCTTCATATTAAAGAAGGAAGTTATTTCCTTCCCTCTGAAATCCAGCAATGGTCAGATTAAATGATTTCTGACAGTATATTCATATTTATTTACAAGTTGTTCAAAGCCTTTGTGTGATCCTACATTAATATTCATGGAACTCAGAATTACCCTAAATCCAGCTTGACTCCAGTTTGAACACATGCAGTGGACGCCAGCCAAAGATTGTGTCAGGTTACACATTAAAATTCAATAATAAAGGCCATGATAGCATTGCAGAAAATACAGGCTTTTGTTTTATTTCATAAGAGATTCAGCAGTGTAACATAAAATATAATTAGTATCTATAGAGTAATCATGGCATCATTCAACTTCCCAGAAAAGAACAAAATAATCCCTTTCCCCGAAACACTTTTATCTGCCGAAAAACAATATCCAGAACAAACAGATGATCAATAATTCAGCACGTAACACAAATGCAACTTAAAAATAATCATTGCACTGTTCTATCCAATAACCTCTCCATAAGTAAGACAACAGTCCAACATCAACCATTCCTACTTCATGACTAATTACAAGCAGTCTTCCTTTATAGTCACAATAAAACTGTATTGTTTTCGTCAATCTGAGATTTTATCAAGGGATTTCGGGTAACAGTGTGCTACACCACAAGGTATTTCACTGTATATGGGACGCTACATATGAGAGAAAACACGAAGGAAGTTATATAATCAAGGAAAGAAGATATATGCATGTCTTAGTACATTTATTTTTATCCAACGTGTTTTTCCAAATTGACTGCACCATTCCAAGTTCCAAAATCCTTTTGAAATACCTCACAAAGATATGTGAAGTGCAGACTTTTAAGTGTAGACATTCCTAAAACTCAATATTTGCAGGACTGAAATAGCTTGTAGTTTCCCAAATTCCTTTAACACTCACACTGATATACCTTCTCAGAACTTTTATGCAACAGCAGAGTATGCTCAGAATGAACGTGAGGTCACAACAGATGAGGCTCGGCCCAAACTTTTTCCCACATTAAAATCAAATCTTTACTATTTACACCAGCGCACTACAATATTCTCTTACTTTGGAAATTAAACAGAATAGATAAAATAAACATGTTTGAATCTGCATCAATATTTGTACATTTCCTTTAATACTCTAGTCACAACCATAAAATTGTACTTATTGAAGGGGAATTTTTTCTTTGGGGGAAATATGGTAAGGGTTAGGCATACTAGCATATCACTTGTCATGTTCTTTTCCTCTGCAGTTCAGCAGAACCCCTTTGTGAAATTTACACAACAGCTCCCCCAGAAACGAAATTGAAACGAAAATTTAATAAAATAGACTACTACCTACAAATCTACAAGACACAAAAAGACACAAAAACTGGCAGAAGCAACAATTTGGGGCTCTCACATTCAGCCATTTCAATAAATATTCCAAAGATGAAAAGATCATAGCATTTGACAAAAGGGATTCGCTTTTTTGCTATTTGTTATCACGATCCAGTTGTCAATTTTAAATTCCCAAATTTGACAATCCAAACTATGTTAAATAGATTTTTTAAAGACATTTTCAAGACAAACTTGAATCTATATGGACTAGTCTCATTCACTTTACCCATTCACCGTTTTCTTCCACTAATGGCAATTCCCTTTGTTGATTTTCTGAGACAAAAGGAAGACAAACTTCACAACTCATAAATTTTTATTTCAAAACTCCTAAATTTTTGTAATGCCAGATCATTGAAGTATTAAACGCAGACAATAAATGTTTACCTACATCAGGAAAGATTTCATCGTAAGAACAACCATTGCTACAGATTACAAGGTGGTCATGTAATTAAATCATTACCGGTACATGCCTCGCCCTGTGCTAGCAGATACCTAAACCCAATGTTCCCTTGTAACCACAACCCTATCCCAATGTGTAGGCAACCTCTGAGCTCATATTGGACAGAATTTCTGTGGCATTGATGGGCCAAGGTCCCTTTTTTCAATCTATGAAAACAATTTCATTTCCATTACTTGAAAAAAGTGTGCGAATAACATCAAAATCGTGCCTCAGCCCTCATGCAGAAAGGCCATTAAAGGCGAAATGACAAAATTCAAATTTCTGACCCAACCCCCCCCCCCAAAAAAAATTTAGTTCTGGATCTATCCTTGCTTGTGGCATCTTTTTTCCTTCAGAGAGTTCTCTGACAGATATTGGCTGTCATAAGAAAACATGGATAGAGCAGTGAGTAGTTGTGAAAACCTTCATAGTTCCACTGGACAGCACATGCTAATCCAAGCTTCTCCTTGTTTGTGATTTCTTCGGTTCCAATCAGGGCTGGAGCACCATGTTCTACCTTTGTGTGGGGTACTGCCTTCTGGTGCCGTAGCCCCGCCTCCCCGATGAGCCCAACCCTGCACTCCTGGTCGGACCCCCAGCAGGCGGCATGGTAGGTATCTGACCAGGCATGTCCTTAGGGTTGAAGAACATGGGTCCCGTTGCTGGGGGTTGGCTGGATGGTGGCTGGGCTTGACTGGACCTGGCTGGCTGACCAGCAGCAGGCTCCTCCTGGAAATTGTGGTTTGCAGGAAAGGAGAGATGCAGTGTCAGCCTTCAATGAAATTATTACTTGAAGCACTGACAAAAAGGAAATCAAGTACCTGGAATACATATGTAGCTTATGTTTTGCCAGGTTTGTCAAATGCTATTCTCAATGGTTAATTGAGAAGTGACAATTAACACACAGGTGTCAGTGACAATCACAAAACAGTGCACAAAACTGCAGTCAAAACCTGTCAATCTAGAGGGCAAACCATATTATTCTTCACAAATTTGAGATCATGATTGATGTTGAAACCTTCACTTTCTTGCAGCAGGTATCATTTCAATCATATTTAAGGCCCTGAAATGTTTCTGATCTTGTAAGTGCTAAAATACTACTTTACTGTTCCATGATATTTTTAAGTTCTACTAGGAAAACAGTGGTTCTAAATATGCAAATGCAATGTAAGAGCAGCTACTGCGATTACCACAAACACTAGTTAGCACTACCAACGTAATGAAAGGAAGTTAGTTTGTAAAAAAAAAAACAGACGAGGCAAGATGTACAACAATGCACATTGCCTCCATGTTAATTTAACTATGCAGCAGCCTTATGTTATTGGCCACAAGAGCAAGGGCAATGACCTAGCAAATAAACACAAAACAACAGTCATTTGCTCAACGCAGGAACGGGCTGATGAACATTCAGATATTGTTAGTGATCAATGTGGACAATGCAAATATACATACAAAGCGATATTCCCTCCATCTTCTCTGTTAGCATAGGTTAAACAAGAACACAAATAAAAGCCAATTTCAATATTTTTCAAAGAGGCAAGAGCTACTTCAATTTCAGAAGCAGCAGCATTTGGAAGGGGGGGGAGTGTAACATCCCCATGGTGTATTCATGGATTCATAAAACCCAAAGAAAAGATGATTCCATTTCAAAGAGCCACTGGAATGAATGCGCTACATGCCAAAGTTTGCAAGGGCAATTCCACACAAAAGTGAGAATTGATCATGCTGACTGACTGACTTTAAATTATCTGTAAATCACACACCAAAACCACTTTTTTTAGAAATGAAGGTGGAAAAATCTGTAAATCTGTTACCTCTTATTTCCACTGTCATTTTTGGAAGAACTTCCAGTTGCTTACGAATCATACTGATGATGGTACCAGCACAACCAACTTTCACTTTGAATGCAATTGCTACTTAACAAAACTAACTTATGTAAAGTGGACAACCTCCTTTATTTCGCATTGGAGGCACACTAGTATGACTCATCCGTACCGTGCATTAAAAATAAAAAGACTCATGTTTCAAAAAAATATCACGGGAAAAAAATTATGTATGTTTAAAACAAGATTCCCATCCACGTGGCTTCATAAACCAGAGTTTGGTATTTTGTTCTTCATTATTCTACGACAGATAGAGTGCTGGCATATTGTACTTGGCTCATGGAAGTCACAGATGGCCATGGAAGGTGTGTTTTCAAAGGCCTTTTGAAATTGACGCTTTATCAGCAAAAAATCATCAAAACCTTGTGAAAATACAAATATTAAATGCTAAATCCTGATCAAGAATCTACTGTCTCTTGAGTAGTCCAAGATTAACCAAAGACGCTATATTTTCAACGGAGCAATAAACAATGCCAATAGTCTGGTGTGATTTGCATTCCATGGATTGGTCTCCGTAAACATGTAACACCCCCTCCCCGGCTAGCTTAGACTGAAGTTAGTCACCCGTGCACAACCAAAACTACACAATGAGTACCATTTGTGGAATGAAAAGGGCAGTGCAGTGAAAGTGATCACTAAGCCAATGCAGATGTTGGATAACGGACAATAGGCTCCAATTTACAACTGAAACACACAGCAGTGAAAACTGCACATTATTCAACCCCTAGAAATATTCCTGGTGATTCTGAAACAACATGATGCAAGCTATGTATGAGTACAAGTAATAAAGGTGTGAACAAAGCAGACATGAAAGGGTGCCGTATAATCACCACTGCTCTGGAATCTAATGGGGAAAGGGAAATTCGGAAAAAATTTAATTTTCATGTTGATATTAACCCCTTTCAGATTCGGCTAAATGTAATATGAGAGAAGGTGACTGAAGTGAAGGCAGTTTGCAATGGTGCTAAGAGCTGGTGGTGAGGTAGGGAGGCTGTATATAGGGTTTTGTTATATGAGTAAGCATTGGTCCCTGCAGCAGAATATGTTCCAAAAGTATGAAATTTCTCATATGCTGTACTTTCCCCACAGCCAAACATAAGAATTTTTCATAAATCAGTGCATAGATTTTCTACAGGTATATGTAGAGCCTAGATTCCCATTGGGCAAAAATAGGAGGGCACCCCACACCAAATTCTTGGACCAGTTTAGTTTTTTCAAAGATTTCTGCACAACCAGCACTTTGTGCTCCACATTCACAAATGCTAGTTTAATGCATGACCCAAGTTTTCTTGCCAACCTGAGAAATATGCTAACTATTTGTAGAATTTTCTGTTGCGGTTTGCAAAAATTCCTCACATACAATAAACAGAGTCACATCTGGAGTTAGCACTGCTCCAGTAGCAATCTATGATTTTAGCATACTTACATGTAGCTACTGCTTATAGGGTACATGCTAGAGGTCCAACAATCCCTCAACTATGGCATGTTCTGAGATTCCCCGTAAAGTATGCTACAGCAGTTTTGGATGAAGTTATTCAGGTTAGTCTTCGCTTAGCTACGTGTTGTGATGTCCAACTGTCATGTTTGGTCGCGGAACCACTGTGCAAGATGCCCTTGAACTTTTTTTGCTTGACAGAGTTAGCGGGGAAAAAATAGCCCAGAAGTAGAGGATATGAAGCAGGAGAAATGAAGAGAACTGCCGAATGGAATCCTTGATACCTTTTCTTGCATATGTTGGCTGACCTCATAGGACAGGGAGCTCATGGAACTAGATCGAGACAACTGAAGCAGGCAGGAAATTGAGGTGAAAATCAGAACAAAACCAAAAACACCAAATCTAACGTGGGGGGGGGGGGGGTTGGGATGGAATGGATGGTCCAGGACCCACCTGTGGCCCTATACCAGCAGACTAGACTTATATGGCTTCATTACTGAGACATATCTGATGCAGTCATAATTCCCGCACCAGAACAATTTTGCCTTCTTACATTTCGATCTCCTACACAACTTGCCATCTAACAATGACAAATGAACAGTTCATTTTGCATACGGTACGATGTACATGTATGTAAGTGTGACAGCACCGTTTTGAACAATCCTGTGTGTGAACTAAATGCCAAGTTTTATTCTTTTCAACAATAAACTTTATACCAGGTACCCTTCACACTTCTAACTTGGATCCCTCTGCTGTAAATCTCAACACAAAACACACTGAATCTGATGGGAGACTTGACCTAACTCTACACCTAATGGTCCCTTTCAGCTCCAAATGGCATTCTGGCCTTGGCAGTGCTTGACTGTTGTAATCACCGAGTATTTCCTAAGCAGTCTGATCAAGTGACAATTTACGTTGATGACTGTGCCTACTATGACCACAGAAATATGCGATTATTGACAATGTTTGACTGATATTGACTGTCTGACTGGTAAGAGCTCACAAAAAGGAGATTATTGGGTAACATGTCAAGCAGGAAAAGCTGGAGCAAACTGTGTACAATCATGTACATGTAGTTCAAGTCTTGGGGGTTTCCTTTGAAACCGTTTGCTAGAGGGGATTCTAGATACTGTGACAGTGACCCTAAGCTAGGCTCTACTGTTTGCAAGTGACCAAACGAATCTAAATGAGCAAAATGTATGAATGTTCTGCCTGTGTTTCTCCTTTCCACACCTACTGTAGCCTTGTGTTTGCAGTTTCAACATGAACAGTAATGTACATGTACGTTGTTAAGTTTCCCTAGCGGAATTCTTGGGTAACAAACCTAAAACGTTATCCTTTTACACCGATCAAAGCACTGAACACTCATTTGAAAATATTCAAACCAAATGAAGCTGGGTAGGTGCCTGATGGCAGGTCTGGTGTCTTATGAACTTTGGACAGCAGCATGCACATGCCACAAGCTAGTTACCAGACCTTATCCCACCATCAAAGACAAGTCTGCATTGGGTATTTACAGGAAAAACTCAGACAGAATGTTGTACTAATTCACATGCTGCTTTCACAGTTCAAAATTCAGTATCATGGCAAAATTAAAGTACATGTACATCCAATGATGAGTGCATGGGAGATGAGTGCATCTTGTCCAGAAACTCTGTGCAGTGACAGTGAACATACACATTCAGTGAGATGCAGAAACTCAAACAGGTGAACAGTTTCAAAACTTCAAACGTTAAGTCAAAGTATGTCAAAAGTGGTCTTGATTTTAGAACAAGTTAAAAATAATCAAAATCAAAAAGCAGTGGTACATGTATATTCACCCCAACCCCCAAGGGACCATTGAAATTAGGCAGAATCTGTGACTCTGTGTAATTAGCCCTGTGAAAAATGAATCATATAAAAACTGTGTGTCTAAAGTCAAAGTGGTTCGTATTTCTAGAGGGGCTACTGTCAAAGGTCTCGAGGAATAGCACTGTGGCAATTCTCCACCCTCCATCTGCCAACCTACTGGTCTGAGATATTCTATTTTATGAATGCTGCTTCTGCTTATCGGGGATGCATGACTTCCTTGGGCCGGGGGGGGGGGAAACTGACTGATGTTTTCATATGGGAACTCCAGTTTCATTTTGTTACAGGTTCATACGTACGTATCTTTGGTTTGTGTAGGGAAACCCCACAAAGTGCAAGAAAGACAATAGGTGCCAGGAGAAAGTTAACTGTGAAGGACTGTTTCAAAAGCGTAAAACAGAAGGGAAAATAATGTAGATTGTAAAAAATGAGCAAAAGCCTGGAAAATGGAGTTAACTCTTTTTCTGTGGTTGAGATTTAGTCTTGTCTAAGCATAGAATGACCTGATCTGGCTATGAACACATCAGGAATGTTATAATGCTCTCCATGGAGTATTCTCCCTAATGCTCCTTGTGACCAATCAATGGTGACAAACAGAAAGCTACCTGCATGGAAAACACTGGGACATCAGTGACTCAGTGTGCCAAGCCCCATACAAAAAGCATGGCGGCAGGTTTGTGTGCATTCAGATGAGATTTAGTCACTCCGTCTTTGCAAATGAATCAGTGCCCTATCCCACCCCCCACTCTCATCAGCAAACAATGATCACAAGCTGTTACAGTGTTCCTATAAGCAGTCCCCAGAGGCACACCAAACGGACCAGAACATAGGTCCAAGTTGCAAGCAATTTCCTCAAGATTGCCACAGAATCTGTGATGTTCAATAGATGTGGAAAAAAAAAACCAGAAAAGCAGTGAGCTGTATTATTGCCCCCAAGACCAGTGCAGCATTCATTAGAGCCAAGAGGGAAACAGTTACTGCACTCTCTAAGAAAAGGAACTGAAACATTAGTGCTGTGCACAATACTAACGGCTTGCCAACACCAACTAAAACAAGAGCAGTCTTGTTTATACTATCAGCACTTACATTCTCCTCTTGTTGAGACTGGGCAGGCTGGGTATTGCCAGCTTGGTGCATTGATGGCCCTTGCTGCTGATACTGTTGTTGATCTGCTTGTGCACTGATGCTGGTGTTTGCATTATTGCCAAAGGTGTTTGGATTGAAGAACTAGTTTAGAAAGAAAAGGAGACTAAATTCAACCTGTCAATAGGATGCTACTAGTAGGCTTTTCATATCAGATAACTGATTGGATATGAAGAGAACCTTCTTTGATCCTCCAAAATCCACCAATGTGCAGGAAGCGAAAACAAATTGTGTAATGCTACTTTCGAAAGGCACGAGTCCGATGTACAGTAATGGTGGTGGAGCTAATTCCTTCTGTATCTTTCAAAATCCTCTACAGCCTACAGGTTTGTTTCTCGAGGGCTGAGGTTAAAGGTTGCCTCAGTAATATCAGACTGAGGGGACCATTTCTCTTTATTTTACTTTTGGACTGAATTGTGGGGACCCTTGCTGTCCGGGTAACAAACTTGTCCCTCGTGATAAGTATCCTTCAACACGTGTGAAGTCCCCACAATTATGGTGCCACTATGTATGTATGTGCCACACACAGATGAATGGAGTGACACATGACAAGGCATGGCTGCGTGGCATTTACCTGCTGCTGCTGCTGCTGTTGTTGCTGCTGTTGCTGTTGCTGCATGCCTGACTGATCCCCATGTGATGCTGGGCTGGCTGGTGTCTGCGAGCGAGATGAGGGGTTGGCAATTTGTGCCTGCTGGATGGAACCACTCGCATCATCTGCGACTGTAAACCAAGAAAGTAAGACAAGTGAGATTAAGGTAATACAATATGGATATCTAAGTCCCCTTTCTGCTGCATATGTAACATGTTTCCTCTTATTGCAAAACCGTCACAAACACTATTGTGGGTATTCTTCATCTAGATATCCTACATAACAGCAGAATACATGAAGAAAAACCCTGAAATCCATGAATGTCTTTAAGGGTAAAACATCTGTTGCATATGGAACATTGTATGTGCGAAAATGTGGACTTGCTTATATCTAGAAGTGGAAGACTTGTTAAGAAGGGCAAAGTAAAACGTAACCTAAGAAACTACTCAAAAAGCCAATGTAAATGTGTATGTACTTCTTTTTGGTGTGCAATCTTTTCATCAACAAAAACAACTGCCGTCAAGGACACATTCACTGTCTTTTCATGACTGGTAATCATTTTTCAAGTAAAGATATTTCAAGAAAATATTCATAACTTGACAACATGTGACAGTGTCTCCATCAGGCTAGTTTAATTGATTTGTCCGGTAGAGAACTGACCAGTAGTTCAGGAACAAGTGAACGTTTACATCTTACGCATGCAAGCAAATACAGCTTTTTTTCCTGCAATGGAGGTATTTATATTTCCCTACCAGGTGCAGGGACAAAGAAGTTCATGTTGGTAGCCGAAGGTCCAGAGGGCAGGGTTTGGAACAGGCTGCTTGGTGCCTGGGCTGAGGAGATCGTCGCTGGCTTAGCACTGCCTTGAAGCACGTCTACATAGTTCCGTTTGGCTGTGAGAGTTTTACCAAAAGAATCCTTCACATGCTTCCGTACCAGTTACATTAACAATTAACAGAAGTCCGTATTTCCATAATATAAGCATCTACAAATATCTGAACACTGACAGAGAAAAACAATGAGCAAATGAATACAATACAAACAAATAAATGATAAACACTTTGTATGTAAAACAACAGAGTTTCAAAGCATGTGAAACAGTTAAAGCTTTCCAGACATTAAAATAAATGCATGAAACAGACTTGGAGATCTTGAGCGAGTACACATGAATGAAGCAGTCAAGACTCTGGAAACTTTACAGTTAGTGTATGAAGCTGTAAAGACTCATTGAAGCTTCATACGCATGTACATGACACAGACAAGACAAAGAGGATGTCTGGCACTTCAGATCTGATTTACGATGTTTCTTATCATCTCTGGTTTCCCTCATTTTCAAACTCAGCGGCTGGTCCGCACTTACCCGGTCTCCTAAATTTGTTGTCTCCTGAGGCGGGAGGGCCAGATGGTCCCTTGGCATTCCCTTCGCCCTGAGGGTTAGGGGGCTGTGTTGCAGATGACTGGAGCTCGCGGAATGTAGGTGGGGCTGCAGGGGCTGCTTCACTCTACAAATTGCATTTGCAACATAAATTTTTTTTCATGTAGGTTTGTGACCAAAAAAACTTGTTTATGAAGAACTTCCCTTAAAAGGATCAATTTGAAAATGACCATTTTCTTTGGTACAAGAGATGGAATATAAGGGGAAAAAAGCAAAGGTGACCAACAAGGAAGATGCCGAGGCATGTGAAAGATAATTGAAACAAGTTCCCTAGCTAAGAATCTTAATAAATCCCACTGGATCTTCCACTTTGCAGTTTTAGGTGGCAAATTCTTCACAGTTCAATTTTAAGGAAGTATCTAGTAGAGTCCCAGGTAAAGTGATAGCGGGGGAGGTCTACGTGTACCTTCCACAATACTTCACAATCCCCTGCAAACTGCAGGGATTAGGAAGGGTCTCGTCAGGGGGTTAGAGGGAAAGGGAGCGAGGAATAGAACTTATGCAACCCCAGTTCAATCAAGAAAAGTACTAACAGAGGCCCTCTGAAAGAGGGAGGAGGTTAAGTGGGGATAGAGGATGTGGTTTGGTGAACGTCCAACTTACTTCTTCCTCGTCG
Source organism: Acanthaster planci (assembly GCF_054643075.1). Taxonomy (NCBI): domain Eukaryota; kingdom Metazoa; phylum Echinodermata; class Asteroidea; order Valvatida; family Acanthasteridae; genus Acanthaster; species Acanthaster planci. The sequence continues at coordinate 10,353,866 of NC_141787.1, forward strand.
GCGTTCACATCTACCCATTTCCTCTTCTTCTCATCCCACTGGATCTAATCACAGAGTGGAAAGAAGAAGACACGGCAGAATTTGGGTCACTTTGATCTTCTCAAGAATGCATATTTGTAGCAAGCTCTGCTTCAGAGGATTCTTCCAACACTTCTTGCAATTTAACCCTAACCCCCTAGGCTCTTGCATACTGGACCTCATCAAATCCAACAGATACAGTACATGTATTTGTCTAGATGTATGTACATGTACTTGTACAAGCAGGTCACTGTACCAAACTTGATCAAATCCAACAAAATGACTCTGTTGGAGCTTGAGTGATACAGTGTGGATGGGTCTATGCAGAATAGGACGACTTGCACTGCAACAGTAGGCCTACCAAACCTGACAAACCAAGCATAGTCCAACAGTTGGTACAGCAAGCCAGACGCAATACACAATGACCCTGGACCATTGATACCAGGTACAACGAATTCAACAAGAAGTTCATCAGGTACAGTACCAATCCTGCCAAAACCTCACAAAACCTGCTTTTGCAGTATGGCAGGTTTGGGGTAGTTAGGGTTAAAGCCTGTAAGATTGTAAAAATCCATTAATGTTCATGGAGATCTTCCTATGATTCAACCAATCAAGAACAGATTTGAAGTTTTAGTACAGTGTTTCCAATGCACTGGCTCTGTATATGCTGGTTGTCAATTTATTTTGCTGCTTTTTGGGTGTCAATTCAGCGCAACTCACAAGTGTTAGCAAGTACAGTGACAGCGTGCACAATTCTAATTAAGCGAATTACATCTTGTTTTTATCTTCAAATTTTTTCTGCGTTGTGTTCTCCACACAAAGCCCGGGACTATGCTAAGCTGCAGAATATCACTTACAGACTTGCTGCTATCATCAGGGAGGTGCACCTGGTTGCTCCGCCCAACCACTTTGCTGAAGAACCCGCCGAACCATCCCCGGCCTCCACCCTGACAACAAACCACACCGGGCAGAGATTACATACATGAACACAAGCATTTAAAAAGTCTTAACAGCCTCTAGTTGCTTCAGATGCTGCTATCTGTTGGGTTAACTCACACATGTATATTTTCAGTGTGCATAATTGGAAGATACCATTACTTACGGTGCGTTATGGAATTGTGTGGCACAGCCACTAGAACCCCTTGAACACAAGAACATCAGCCTGAATTCAAGTGACAAGCTATTTAAATAAACTGCAACAAAGGCATTCCTTTGTCACTGTGTGCCTCTTAATTTTTGACTGGTCTTGTGACTGGTCTTGTGTCAGGTCTTGTCTCAAAGAAAGTACTGAAAAGAGGTCATACAGTCTGGAATCCCGGTAAGTGACATTTTGACCATCTTTCTGTTGCCATGAAACTCTACTGACAGGCATCTCCGCTGACTGAATTTGGTCTTCAGCGATGATTGAAAGTTCATCCAAGTTAGGGGCAAGGAACACAAAAACAGTCTTCACCTGTTTCGCTTTGGGCTTCTCCTTTGGCTTTTCCTTGGCCTCAAGCTTTGGCTCTGCAACTGTCGCTGTCTTCTCCTCCCTCTGGGGAGGTTTGGTAGAGTCCGTGGAATAGGTGCGGACCCTTCCACCCGGTGTCGCTGGGGGAGTCAAGGTGTCAGCTGGCGAGGGTGGATTGCCAGCCTGCGTTGAACTGTACTGAGTCTGACTGAATGAGCCCTGTGTGTTGAGAAAAATTTGGACTTCATGCGGCACATCTCAATCAAAGGGAAAGCGGGTAAGTGATTGTGACTGACAACCAATTTGCAATTGCCATGAGTAATTATACATGTGCATCATTTGCCTGTCAGTTATAGTCGACGAGGCATGTATTTTATTTAGACTGCTCTTGGAGCAAATAATGGCCAAGCAGTATGGCATGATTGATCAGATCAGTAAAAAGACCAGATGGTTATTACATATAACATATATTATTACAATAACCTAAGGAGAACAGCTGATGCTCTCTCAACAGTTTGTCTCATCCACTAATGCGCAACTAAGTCTAAACTTAATACCATAATTTTCGGAATATGTAAGCCACCCGGTGTATAAGCCGCAGAACGGAAAAATCGGCAAATTAAGATTTACAGTTGGCATATAAGCCACACCGATGCATAAGCCGCACCGCAGTGCTGACGACCTAACCACGAAGGTGCTGCATGCTGAAACATGTGAAGCGCCAATACAGCATGTACAGTAAGTCACTGGTTCTACTGCACGTGCAATCCTAATAAAAGTAAGCAAAATGCGAACGAGTGTCACCATAAAAAGTGAATTTTAAGTCCTCATATTTAATATGTTTTGTGGGCTGGATGGTGGTCCTGCGTGAGCCGTGCATCAGCTCTTGCCTTTTTTCCAGCGACCGGCAAAATTTATGCGCTTGGGAAGGTACAATAAAATCTTGGTAACTTGAAGTCAGTTAAGTGGAAAGATCATTTTATCTTGTAGGTCGACTATTTCTTGCAAAAGGAATAGGCATTTATAAAAAAAAATAACTCGAGGCTCTGTAACTGTCCACAAAACTACATCCGGCTATCTCAAGGTTTTTGTGACACCGATAAAAACAAAACCACCAAACTGCTTCAAAAATGGAAAATCTGCTGCGAGTCCTCGAATCGACTCATCACATGACGGTAATCAACTAAAGCTTCAATTTTTTTTTCAGTCAACGACGCAGGGTGATTGGGTAATGTATCAATTTGATGCAATCACAGAGTTTCGATGTAGAAACCTTTGATACGGGAATTTAATCTGGTCTGTGTAAATTTTTTCTGATATTCGCCTGTGAAGGGCGCACCTATAGCCAGTTAACATCAGATTTTCTCACCTGAAAAACTGCCGGGGACAGTTCTTTTTCCCGCAAATTCTTCAACTTTGCAATTTATGTCCGACGCCCATAGAATATGTAGGGAGGCACAGCTCTTGAGTAATAGGCATCAGTATTTTCATTCCTCTCCCTGTTTTTTTCAACTGCCAAGTAAAAATTGTAGCGCATGTCCACATGTCTCAAATACAAAAGGTCCATTGCGTACACATGTACAGGTGTCACCTGAGGGCATGTGTGTTTCTGCCAATTGTTTCAATACGCAGGAGTTGCTAATTGTAACCTTGTCTCTTGTAAGTGTGGTTCCACTCCCTAGCAAATCAGCTTACCCAAAGGACGTCTTTCATCCCCAGTTCTTTTGTGTATATGTACATGTATGGTATGGGCTCCCCAATTCATTTCTAATTACTAAAGAAAGGCATGTCCGTTTTATTGTTGGTTAGGGCTGAGGCCACTTAGTAACATAGTCCAAGTGTAGGATGGTCTTCCGCACTTTGACCCAACCAAGCACAATGCGTTAATACATTAACCACTGAAATGAAAAAGAATACTTCAAATGAGTGTTCATGTTCTCCGAGAAACAAATAAGGAAAATTTTGTGTTAATATGTCATCCAGCATCAAGTGAGTACGGCATACAGTCACTAACACAAAAACCTATGAACGCAGCACATTTTATGCCTTGAACACGTACCTGCCTACAGTAATTACTTTCAATGTCATCAATTGACACATGACACACAGACATCTCAACACAATCGTTACTCCTATTTTTATTTAAAACCTATTAATGGCTACAATCATATTTCTTTAGAGACCACACTTTAACCCTAACTGCCCAAGGGTTGCTGGCCCTAACCTTCCCCATTCACACAAAGCCAAACACTTTGTGCACAGAGACTGTTAGACTTTGTTTTTCTGAGGTATGCCAAACCCAATGCAAAAGCCAGCTGTTATGGGCCTACCAGACCTATCCCCACAGAATTAAACACTTTACTACTGTTTAATTCTGTGTGGTTGGGGAAGGTTAGGGTTAAAGCTGTGTGTCATGTGACCAGTGGTGACACCAACACCACAAAACCCAATACGGGCACCTCCAAGAGTCTACAACACGTTGGCAAATCACAACACGTGAAATTTGTCAACCCTTTCTGAACACGTCATCTGTAACATTTCAATGTCTGAATGTGCATTTTGACCTCAACTGGATGAGCAATTGCAGCAGCAAGAGTGTCATGAAGAAAATAACAAATATTGACGAGTTCAAACTAAATCACATGATGACTGCATTATGCCGTTATTACGCGTTATAGGGTTCTGAGAACTTTTACACTAATACCAACTAAGCAATTTTTGGTGGTGATCAAATAATGTTTAGTATGCAAACCAAAGAACTGCATTTTTGATGAAATCAGATGACATCACAGAACTTTCCAAATCCCATGCACATACGTCTACTATGACAGATCTTAGCTTAAAAAAGTGAATTTGAAAATGTCTCATTCTACAGAGATTGAAAAGAACAACCAAACACAAAAAAGCTTTTCATAAAGTTCTTAAAACAAACGGCGGTGGCATCATTATGAAGGCAGAGTAACATACATGTACATGTATGCACATCCTAGAATCAGGACCGATGTTTGCACTCAGTTTCAAGTTGATATCACTGGACCATTATGAAGTAAACCCTTGAAAAATGACTCAGAAAAAAAAAAGAAACTACACAAAGCCTGTGAAGTAGCGAAGCCTGATCAATAAGTATCACATACAGACAGTCCGACTTATAATACATACGTACATGTACAATGTACATTAACAAGGCACTGACAGTGGACCGAAAACAAACACTATGAGGTCAGTGTATATGCAGTGTGCCGGTTGGTGCTCATTTATTACATCGATTTTTTTTTTTATTCAAGATGCCATCCGTGCTACCGGTACATGTAGCAATTTCCGCACTCGCTATTTTCTGCACTATCACCACTATGGAGATACAACTGCCAAGAATTGAAGGATAAACAAAGATTTGCAAAATGCTTTGCAAAATGTTTTGAGAATGCACAAATTACTATCTCAAAAACACTGAATAAGATCCTAAACACAACTTTCATAGCACGTGGGTGTGGCTTGATGTTTTGCTTGCTGAGAAACTGGTGTGTACCCCATATTTCTCTTTACATCTGGTACTGGCTGGTTCTCAGAAGTCTTTAACCTACAGCAAAGTACAGATATTACCTCCTGCTGGAACTTGTCATACTTGAGTGCATAAAGGATGGGGTTGACCGCAGAGTTAGCAACCAGCAAGATCATTGCAAATTGAAAAAGTACCAGGATTGACTGATTCTCTGGCTCCTGGTACATGAACAGTAACACAATGTACATGACCTTCTGTGGCATAATGAGGGCAAGAAATGCAAGGATGACCAGCAGCAGGGCATGGATCAGCTTCTGCCTGGCTCGCTGCAGTTCGTTGGGATGCTGCATTCCAAGATTCTGCCTTCTACGGGCGCTCTGCTTGAGATTCCTCAAAATCTGAATGTACATCCAGATCATTGCTGCAGCTGGAACAGCAAACAGCAGCAGGGCATTCATGAGAATGAAAATGAACCCTAGAGGGTGTGGATCACATCCAGGTAAGAAATGCTCGCCACAGTTTTGTTTTAGCACACCTAACCAAATTGTTCCTGAAATTTCTATAAATGCAGGCACAACCCAAACAAACAGGATAAGAAAGGAGACCTTTCTCCTTGTAAAGAAACTGCAGTGATGCAGTGGCCGAACGATACCTATGAATCGTTCAAAGGTGACCAGTAACAGAGATAGTGCCGACTGCCCAGTCGAAGATCTCTCCATATAATTCACCACTATATAAAGCACTTCAACCTCCTGTGTGCGATTGTCATATTCCGTGATGACATATGCATGTACAATACCAGTGATACACACCAGACTGTCAGCTATTGCAAGACTGAGGAGAAAATAGTGGGTGAGGCTGTGCAAAGCTTTGCTCTTGAGGATTGTCAGACTAACAAGGAGATTTCCAATCACTCCCACAATGCCAATAGAAATATCAATACCAATCAGGAGTGAGCTGGCCTTGGAGTCGGGCATCCCTGTGGCTGGTGCTGATGTTGGCTGTAGATCCATAGCTGTTTCAAAATAATGTCACAATGCTTGAGTCCATCAACACATAGAATACTCATGCAACCGCTACTAACATTGCTCACTTGTAGACCAAACTCTCCCAATACATCTAATGCAACTCAAGCCAAAAGCAAGGATGACGTTAATAGTCCATCAGCAAATCCGTGTTAGTTTGGCTCAACCGCAAGAGAATGAATGCTCAACGCATCCACAGCAGTGTTGACTGTACATTTGTAGCTATTCTTTTCCCGAGTCTTCAGAACTCTGCTTGCTACCTTTGATAAATTCAGAGAGGCATGCACTGATGTTAGTAGAGTTACAGGCTATGTTGGCTGTTCGTTCTTTGTGGGTGAAACAGACAGCTCGTACCCTTCCCGCATGTATACTAGGGCTGAGCAATGGCAAGCTATATATCATGATTGATCAGTATATTAATGAGACCAGGACCTCATTACAATGTTGAACAATGACAGTGAGGGGGACAGTTAATAATCTCTTGACAGTCTCTGACAACAGATTTGGGGAGCTCAAAAGTCAAGTCAAAACTTACTCATCAGATATTGGACAGCAGATATCGGGTGCTTGATGTATTACTGATTTGTGATACGATTTTTTTCTTTCATTTTTTTCTTTTCGTTGCGCTGTTCCTTTGCCATGTGATTTAACCGAGTATAACGGTGCGGGAAATTCCAATAAGCCCCTTACGAGTGAACTTTGACCCACATCTGGTGCACTGAGTTCTTTAAATTCAAGTGAACATAACTTGAATTCTCCATACTAAAACCACTGTAGCTATACCTCGTACATGTAATTCGGGGCAAGCTTTTGCTCAGTTACAATACACTGTTCTCAATGGATAAGAAGGGCACAGAGGAACCAGTCCACTCCAGAGATGGTGGTCGCTATGCAAAAGCTTGCCCCGAATCACGAGGTATTGCAACAGTGTCTTTAGTCTGGGGAATTCAAATCGTTATGTTTACGTGCAGTCAGATAACTCAGTGCACCAGATGTTATTCAAATTCAACTCGCAAATGGTTTATTCAAGTTAGTCTTCGTTTAACGTCATCAGAAGCTGAAGACTGTAAGTTCACTTGCATTTTCATCATGTTTAAATAACGTTTGATTTAAAGTTACTGTGTTTTTATTTATACTTTTCTTACGTGACTTGGGAAACTTATTGCAATATTCTTGTGTGTATTTGCTCATAATTTGAGTCGATATTTGGAAGTTGTACTTGAATCGTCGCATTTTGTTTGGGCGTATGCACCTACACAGAATTGCATGTGTGCTTGTAGATGCATTTACCAGTTATGATATGTCATTTGTAACGTTCATTTTCTTATAGTTGCTTTAAAAAAACGATGATTAAAATGACTTGTGTTTCAGTAAAACTAGGCACCCTGACTGAAAAGAGACTGCTAAAAAGATCATTTGTGCTACCTAAAAAATTTTCAAATTTAACTATAGAGCAAACAGCTAATATTGTCATTACACAAATACAGTTTACATGTACCTGTAAGTCCAAGGAATGAAGTTGTAATTGCTGACCTGGAACAGCACTAGTAAATTTATGATGGTGAAACAATGACTACACCTAGATATTCAAATGACAAACTTTCGGACAACTTTCAAAGCAGCATTGTTTGCAGAATAGGATCTCTATGTCCGACATACACCACAATGTAGAGAATAAACTCTTCAACGAAAAACTGAATACCCCCACATGAAAAGAAAAGTCTTAATTGAAAGGCGCATACATCCACAGTCTCACAGACTGTCAAGGACACCTTTCAGTAATGTAAAGCACTGCATTAGCCATCTTAGCACTGCAATCCTAGTACCCCATGTTCTAGTGCTTCCGTCAATAGGAATAAACTCCCTGGCCAGGCACATTTTTCACTTGATAGTTTTTCTTTGGAACAGATCAAGGAATAAACAATCACGTACAAGCCCAATGTCAAGGGAGTAATTTCTTCAACCTTAATGAACAATTAAAACGTCTGAACTTGACACAACTCTATGCACTTCACCAACTGAACCATAAACTCTGTTACAAACTACTTTGAAAAGGCACAAATTACTGTCTAAAAACACTAAATAAGATCCTAAACACAACTTTCATAGCACATGTGTGTGGCTTGATGTTTTGCTTGCTGAGAAACTGGTGTGTCTCCCGTATATCTCTTGACATCTGGTACTGGTTGGTTCTCAGAAGTCTTTAACCTACAGCAAAGTACAGATATTACCTCCTGCTGGAACTTGTCATACTTGAGTGCATAAAGGATGGGGTTGACCGCAGAGTTAGCAACCAGCAAGATCATTGCAAATTGAAAGAGTACCAGGATTGACTGATTCTCTGGCTCCTGGTACATGAACAGTAACACAATGTACATGACGTTCTGTGGCATAATGAGGGCAAGAAATGCAAGGATGACCAGCAGCAGCGCATGGATCAGCTTCTGCCTGGCTCGCTGCAGTTCGTTGGGATGCTGCATTCCAAGATTCTGCCTTCTACGGGCGCTCTGCTTGAGATTCTTCAAAATCTGAATGTACATCCAGATCATTGCTGCAGCTGGCACAACAAACAGCAGCAGGACATTCATGACTATGAAAATAAACCCTAGAGGGTATGGATCACATCCAGGTAAGAAATGCTCGCCACAGTTTTGTTTTAGCACACCAAACCAAATTGTTCCCGAAATTTCTATAAATGCAGGCACAACCCAAACAAACAGGATAAGAAGGGTGACCTTTCTCCTTGTAAAGAAACTGCAGTGATGCAGTGGCCGAACGATACCTATGAATCGTTCAAAGGTAACCAACAGCAGAGATAGTGCCGACTGCCCAGTCAAAGATCTCTCCATATAATTAACCACTATATAAAGCACTTCAACCTCCTGTGTGCGATTGTCATATTCCGTTATGACATATCCATGTACAATACCAGTGATGCACACCAGACTGTCGGCTATTGCAAGACTGAGGAGAAAATAGTGGGTGAGGCTGTGCAAAGCTTTGCTCTTGAGGATTGTCAGACTAACAATGAGATTTCCAATCACTCCCACAATGCCAATAGAAATATCAATACCAATCAAGAGTGAGCTGGCCTTGAAGGAGCCAGGAATCCCTGTGGATGGCACTGATGTCTGTAGATCCATAGCTGTTTCAAAATAATGTCACAATGCTTGAGTCCGTCAACACATAGAATACTCATGCAACCGCTATTAACATTGCTCACTTGTAGACCAAACTCTCCCAATACATCTAATGCGGCTCAAGCCAAAGCAAGGATGACGTTAATAGTCCATCAGCAAATCCCTCTTGGTTTGGCTCAACCGCAAGAGAATGATTGCTCAAAGCACCCATAGCGGTGTTGACTGTAGCTAATCTTTTCCCAAGTCTTCAAGACTCTGATTGACACCTTTGATAGATTCAATGAGGCATGCACTGACGTTAGTTGAGTTACAGGCTACGTTGGTTCTTTGTGGATGAAAGAAATAGCTATTATCCTTCCTGTATACTAGGGCTGAGCAATGGCAAGCTGTATATCATGATTGATCAGTACAGTATTAATGAGACCAGGGCCTCATTACGATGATGAACAATAACAAAGTGGAGCGGGGACAGTTAATAATCTCTTGACAGTCTCTGACAACAGACGTGGGGAGGGCTCATGTCTAAACTTAATCATCAGATATTGTACAGCAGAAAATCAGGTGCTTGATAAATTACTGAATCGTGATTACGATTTTATTTCTTTCAAAACTAAATTGTTTCTTATCAAACTGTAAGAATCAACACAATTGGCCTATTTTACAAGCTCTGCATTGGTTTTGGTTTCTAAGGTCCACACCTTGTCCACTACACAGAGTTTTCATTTAGGCACACTTTAAAAAAATGACTGCAATGACTTTGTGTTTCAGTAAAACTAGCTACCTTGACTAAAAACAGACAGCTAAACAGACTGCTAAAAAGACGGCTGAACAGATCATTTGTGCTACCTTAAAATATTTTCAATTACTATTAAGCTATAGAGCAAATAGCTTATTGTCCTTCCACAAATACAGTACATGTAAGTCCAAAGAATGTAGTTGCTGACCTGGAATAGCACTAAATGACGGCAAACATTGACGACACCCGGATATTTAAATGTCCAAATTTCTTACATCTTTCAAAGCAGCATTGTTTTCAGAATAAAATCTCTACCTCCGAAATGCACTGTGATGAAGGTGATAAACTCTTGTACAAAAAACTAAATCCCCCTGACATGAAAAGAAAAGAGTTTCAATTAAAATGCATATACATCAACAGTCTCACAGATTATCAAGGACAAAATCCATTATTGTGAAGCATTCCATTAGCAGTGGCAATTGCAGTGGCAATGCTATCATCCCATGTTCTAGTGTTTCTATCAACAGGAATACAAGCCCTGCCAAGCTATCCTTCACTTGACAGTTTTCCTTTGGTACAGATCAGGAGACTAAACAATCACCTACAAATCCAGGGTTCTCCCCAGGATTTCTCAAATCTGTGGGGGATTTCCATTGTGGTTTACCAACATTTTGTGAAGCCATGGCGTTGGGTTTGGCGCCCGCCCAAGGGCCCCGAAGATTTTTGGACTTTAGATGCTCTCAGCTGCATTTTAGAGCATTTCCTGGGCTTTACAAGTACCTTTTCTCGGGAAAAAACACAAGAGACTCAATGTATTTGTTCTTAAATTTTGGATATCAATATTTTAACAAATGACCAGTTTTCCTTTCCTTTTGTTCTACGATGCAGTATCGGCGGCTTCCCTTCCTTCGCCGGCACCTCCGTGAACGTGCTGCAGGTGGCTGCTTTGTTTGCCTTTGGGTTTCCCTCAGCATGGACTGCTGATGTTATTGGCTTAAGAAAAGAGTCTATCTTTGAGTTCCTGCCACTGTGCGTGAGACAAAACGTGGTGATATGGCAACGAGAAATATCATCCCCGTCGTAGAACGATGCCATTAATACTTTTATACATGGCTACGGCTGCCGCCATGAAAAAAAAAGGTGCGTGGGTTCGATGTTGTAAGTTCTGCGAATGGTGTAGTATAAAATTTTAACCTTCGTAAATGCAGCCCCGCTAGCGTATTGAGCACACGGCACAGGGAAAACACACATGCGCGTGGGTGAATGTACGCCGCCCATGACGGAAGTTCAGATTTCAAGCGACACCGGCCAAGAGGAACGTTCAGTGCCAATGTATATGTATGGTGTGCAGTGTAGCCGCCGATGCGTGGTGCACAATGCATGCTACCTTTAGTAAGTACATGTACACGGAAAAATGCAGGACTATTTACTGCTTTTTCGTCTAGAATTTCCAGACATGCGAGCTGCATTATGTAAAATAATTCTCAGCCATACTATCATAATAATAATGTGCATATCGAAGATGAAAAAATAGATGTCGGCCCATTTTGGGGGATCGGACAGAAATAATTGCGTATTGGGCCTGATAGGCAAGTTTGTACGTGGGGAGAACCCTGAAATCCCATCAACAATTAAAACCTCTCCAGGTGACACAATTCCTGGAGAAATTGGCAGATTAGATCATGTACTACACCAATTGAACCACAAACTCTGTTACAAACTACTTTGAAAACCCTCAAATTACCGTCTCAAAAACACTGAATAAGACCCTAAACACAACTTTCATAGTACGTGGGTGTGGCTTGATGTTTTGCTTGCTGAGAGACTGGCATGTGTCCCATGTTTCTCTTGACATCTGGTACTGGTTGGTTCCCAGAAGTCTTTAACCAACAGCAGAGTACAGATATTATCTCCCGCTGGAACTTGTCATACTTGAGTGCATATAAGATGGGGTTAACCGTGGAGTTAACCAGCAGCAAGATCACTGTAACTTGAAGATATATTATGAAGGACGTTTCTATGTCCCTGTATAATGCCATTGCTAAAATGTACAAGACCTTCTGTGGCATAATGAGGGCAAGAAATGCAAGGATGACCAGCAGCAGGGCATGGGTCAGCTTCTGCCTGGCTCGCTGCAGTTCATTGGGACCCTGGATTCCAAGATTCTTCCTTCTACGGGCACTTTCCTTGAGGTTCCTCAAAATCTGAATGTACATCCAGATCATTGCCGCAGCTGGCACAACAAACAGCAGCAGGGCATTCATGACCGGGAAAACCATTCCATGGATATATGAATCACATCCATGTGGGTAATTCTCTGCACAGTTTTGCTTTTGCACAACATACATGTACCAAACCATTACCCACATTTCTATAAATGCAGGCACAATCCAAACAAACAGGATAAGAAGGGTGACCTTTCTCCTGGTAAAGAAGTTACAGTGATGCAGTGGTCGAACGATACCTATGAATCGTTCAAAGGTGACCAGCAGCAGAGATAGTGCTGACTGTCCAGTCGAAGATCTCTCCATAAAAAAAAGCACTAAATAAAGCACTTCCCCCTCCTGTGTGGGATTGTTATATTCAGTTATGACATACGCATGTATAATACCAGTGACACACACCAAGCTATCAGCTACTGCAAGACTGAGGAGAAAATAGTGGGTGAGGCTGTGCAAAGCTTTGCTCCTGAGGATTGTTAGACTAACAAGGAGATTTCCAATCACTCCCACAATGCCAATAGAAATATCAATACCAATCAGGAGTGAGCTGGCCTTGAAGGAGCCAGGCATCGCTGTGGATAACGCTGATGTCTGTAGATCCATAGCTGTTTCAAAATAATGCCACAATATTTTCAGTCTGTCAGCACAAAGAATACTCATGCAACTGCTATTAACATTGCTCACTTGTTGACCAAACTCTCCCAATACATCTAATGCAGCTCAAGCCAAAAGCAAGGATGACGTTAATAGTCCATCAGCAAATCTGTGTTGGTTTGGCTGAACCGCAAGTGAATGATTGCTCAAAACATCCACTGCTGTGTTGACTGTAGATGTCCTTTTCCCAAGTCCACAAAACTCCGCTTGCTACCTTTGATAAATTCAGAGAGGCATGCACTGATATCGGTGGAGTTACAGGCTACGTTGGTTGTCAGTTTTCTGTAGGTGAAAGAGACAGCTCTTATCCTTGCTACATGTAAACTAGTTCTGAGCAATGGCAAGCTGTATTGATCGGTATATTGAGACCAGGGCTTCATTACAATGTTGAATAACAATGAGGGGGGACAGTTAATAATCTTTTGACAGGCTCTGACAACAGACGTAGGTAGCACCAACGTCAAAACTTAACCATCAAATAGTGTACAACAGAAAATCAGGAGCTTGATACTTTACTGATTGGTGATGCAGTTTTTTCCTTTGAAAGTTAAACTTTTTTCTCTCAAACGGCAAGACTTCAAACACAATTTGCCTATTCCACAAACAGTGCATTGCTTTTGGTTTCCTCCATTCACACTTCATTTACTCTGCATAGTTTTCATTTGGGTACACAGTAAAAAAACACAGCGACTACATTTACTTGTGTTTCAGTACAACTACCCACACTGACTGACAACAGACTGCCAAACGGATAATTTCTAATTACTTTTACACTCTAAAGGAAACAGCTTCTTGTCCTGTTCAAATAAATTTCAGGAATGTACGTGTAGTTGATTTCTGACCTGGAATGGCAATAGTAAATGAGAGTAAATACTGACTACACCTACACTTTTGAATGGCAAAACTGTTGACGCTTTTCAATGCAGCATTCCTTTAAGAATAAAATCTCTACCTCCAAAATGCATGGTGATGTTGCTGAAAATTCCAGCATGAAAAAGTGACTTCCCATGAATTCAGGGGTCAAAATTAACGGTGGTCCGCTGGCACGGTGCCTCCAAAAAATTTATCGGGCCACTGCATTTTCCCAAAACGATGGCCCAGCGGGACAGTGGTCATATCAGGAACACTGCCACATTTTTAAGACTTTCATCACATTTTACAACTCGTGTTTCAAACAACCGGCGCGACACTTTTGAGTTCACGGTATAATACGGGTGATTCACAATAGCGCGCAACCAAGAGTTTGCAACACGTTGGCCAATCATAACGCGAAATTTGTTGACCCTTTTCAAACGCGCATTGGGTCGACAAATTTCGCGCACTGTGATTGGCCAACACGTTGCAAACTCTTGGTGGCGCACCCTTGTGAAACGGCCGTGTTCCACAGTCTGTAGATGTCCTTTTCCCAAGTCCACAAAACTCCGCTTGCTACCTTTGATAAATTCAGAGAGGCATGCACTGATATCGGTGGAGTTACAGGCTACGTTGGTTGTCAGTTTTCTGTAGGTGAAAGAGACAGCTCTTATCCTTGCTACATGTAAACTAGTTCTGAGCAATGGCAAGCTGTATTGATCGGTATATTGAGACCAGGGCTTCATTACAATGTTGAATAACAATGAGGGGGGACAGTTAATAATCTTTTGACAGGCTCTGACAACAGATGTAGGTAGCACCAACGTCAAAACTTAACCATCAAATAGTGTACAACAGAAAATCAGGAGCTTGATACTTTACTGATTGGTGATGCAGTTTTTTTCTTTGAAAGTTAAACTTTTTTCTCTCAAACGGCAAGACTTCAAACACAATTTGCCTATTCCACAAACATTGCATTGCTTTTGGTTTCCTCCATTCACACCTCATTTACTCTGCATAGTTTTCATTTGGGTACACAGTAAAAAAACACAGCGACTACATTTACTTGTGTTTCAGTACAACTACCCCCATTGACTGACAACAGACTGCCAAACGGATAATTTCTAATTACTTTAACACTCTAAAGGAAACAGCTTCTTGTCCTGTTCAAATAAATTTCAGGAATGTACGTGTAGTTGATGACTGACCTGGAATGGCAATAGTAAATGAGAGTAAATACTGACTACACCTACACTTTTGAATGGCAAAATTGTTGACGCTTTTCAATGCAGCATTCCTTTAAGAATAAAATCTCTACCTCCAAAATGCATGGTGATGTTGCTGAAAATTCCAGCATGAAAAAGTGACTTCCCATGAATTCAGGGGTCAAAATTAACGGTGGTCCGCTAGCACAGTGCCTCCAAAAAATTTATCAGGCCACTGCATTTTCCCAAAACGATGGCCCGGCGGGACAGTGGTCATATGAGGAACACTGCCACATTTTTAAGACTTTCATCACATTTTGCAACTCGTGTTTCAAACAACCGGCGCGACACTTTTGAGTTCACGGTATGATACGGGCGATTCACAATAGCGCGCAACCATGAGTTGGGAACACGTTGGCCAATCATAACGCGAAATTTGTCGACCCTTTTCAAACGCGCATTGGGTCGACAAATTTCGTGCACTGTGATTGGCCAACACGTTGCAAACTCTTGGTGGCGCACTCTTGTGAAATGGCCGTATTCCACAGTCTGCGCTGCCAGGCTCATGTGCCACACGCACACATAGTGGTGTGACATTCTGTTCACTGAATGGTTGTGCATACAGCTCATACACGTGCAGTAGGCACCTGCCCTGGTATGTTGGCTGGTACCATTTTCTAACAATGCCAGTTTAAGGTTATCTCCCACAGACACCAATAAAACCTTTACAGGTCGTGTCCTGTCAAGATTGTTAAGCACAAGCAATATAACCTCAAATTCAATTGGTGAACACAAAAAATACATATATACAGACAACAGATCGAGCTCTGGGAATTAACTTGTAGAAATCTTCCTGCGACATCCTTTTTTTTTTCAATGTGCAGCTGCCAAGTTGCAGGGGTGTATGGTGGGTTGTACAATGCTATTTTGAGCAGGTTGCATAGACTGGTTGCAGGGTTACCGTCATACCTTCTTTGGCAGTGGTACAGTGAATGGGCAATAATTGCTTGTGTGTTTTCACCACTGCAATAGCGAAATACAAAGGAACTTGTGAAAATAACAGAACTTTCTTTCCAAATGTGGCAAATGTACGGTATGCATGCAAACAATTTAAACAAGCTTTCAGATGTGAAAAATTGTTGAGAGGTGTTTTGTGAAGACAGGATTTTTATTCATTTATTTTTTTTTTAAGTTTTAAATGTGTTTTTCTATTTACTTACCAAAATAAATTTTACGGTCATGCCAAAAATTTAGAATCTGTCACATAACCACAAGCAGAACTGGTTTTTTGGTCTTAAAAAGTGTATTTAAGTCCAGCCAGGCTGGCTGTCAGCTGTGTTGGTAGAGAAGTTCCACTGATGCAAATGGGCATGTGTGGTGGGCCTGATCAAATTTCTTACATGTACTCAACCTGGGCCACTGAATTTCCACAAGGACCAGTGCGGTGCAGTTCCCCACTGGCCCTGCGGGCCACCAAGACATTGAAGATAATTTCAACTCCTGATGATATGAAAGGAGAAAACTCTTAATTAAACAGTGCATCCAGTTATAATCAAGCCATTTCAATCTACTATTACTCTCCATGTAGAATTTCTATCAAGGACTCCTGCTTATGGACTTATTACATGTAGGTCATTACACAGAGGTCTCACAGATTGTCTAGAACACCGTTCAGTATTGTAAAGCACTGCATTAGCCATCTTAGCACTGCAATCCTAGTACGCCATGTTCTAGTGCTTCCGTCAATAGGAATAAACTCCCTGGCCAGACACAATCTTCAATTTACAGTTTTCCTTTAGAACAGATCGGGAGAAAAAAAATCATGTAAAAGCCCAATGTCAACAGAGTAATTTCTTCACCATTAATAAACAATTAAAACCTCTCCAGGTGACACAATTCCAAGATAAATTGGCAGATTAGATCATGTACTTCACCAACTCAACCATAAACTCTGTTACAAACTACTTTGAAAAGGCACAAATTACTGTCTAAAAACACTGAATAAGATCCTAGACACAACTTTCATAGCACATGGGTGTGGCTTGATGTTTTGCTTGCTGAGAAACTGGTGTGTGTCCCATATGTCTCTTGACATCTGGTACTGGTTGGTTCCCAGAAGTCTTTAACCTACAGCAAAGTACAGATATTACCTCCTCCCGGAACTTGTCATACTTGAGTGCATATAGGATGGGGTTAACCGTGGAATTAACAAGCAGCAAGATCATTGCAAATTGAAAAAGTACAGGGATTGACTGATTTTCTGAGTCCTGGTACATGGCCGTTGACACAATGTACATGACCTTCTCAGGCATAATGAGGGCAAGAAATGCAAGGATGACCAGCAGCAGGGCATGGATCAGCTTCTGCCTGGCTCGCTGCAGTTCGTTGGGACCCTGAATTCCAAGATTCTGCCTTCTACGGGCGCTCTCCTTGAGGTTCCTCAAAATCTGAACGTACATCCAAATCATTGCCGCAGCTGGCACAGCAAACAGCAGCAGGGTATTAACGACTATGAAAATGAACCCTGGAAGGTATGGATCACATCCAAGTGATGACAAATGCTCTGCACAGTTTCCCCTTCGCACAATATACCAAATCGTTCCCCAAATTTCTATAAAAGCAGGCACAATCCAAACAAACAGGATAAGAAGGGTGACCTTTCTCCTCGTAAAGAAACTGCAGTGATGCAGTGGCCGAACGATACCTATGAATCTTTCAAAGGTGACCAGCAGCAGAGAAAGTGCTGACTGTCCAGTCGAAGATCTTCTCATATAACCAGAAACTATATAAAGCACTTCCGCCCCCTGTGTGCGATTGTTATATTCAGTTATGACATACGCATGTAGAATACCAGTGATGCACACCAGACTGTCAGCTATTGCAAGACTGAGGAGAAAATAGTGGGTGAGGCTGTGCAAACCTTTGCTCTTGAGGATTGTCAGACTAACAACGAGATTTCCAATCACTCCCACAATGCCAATAGAAATATCAATACCAATCAGGAGTGAGCTGGCCTTGAAGGAGCCAGGCATCCATGTGACAGGTTCTGAAGTTGTCTGTAGATCCATAGCTGTTTCAAAACAATGCCACAATAGTTCAGTCCGTCAGTACATACAATACTCATGCAACTGCTATTAACATGGCACATTTGCAGACCAAAGTCTCCCCATACACCAATGTGGTTCCAGCCAAAAGCAGGGATGATTGCCATAGTCCATCAGCAAATCTGCATTGGTTTGGCTCAACTGCCTAGGAATGATTGCTCAAAGCATCCACTGTTGTATTGATAGCTGTTGTTTTCCTGAGTCTACAAAACTCTGCTTGATACCTTTGATAAACTCAAAGAGGCATGCACTGATGTCAGTGGAGTTATACCTTGTGTTTTTTTTGGGGTGAAAAAGACAGTTCTTATTCTAACTCTACTAGGGTAGAGCAATGACAAGCTGTTTATCATGATTGATCTGTGCTGTATATTAAAGAGGCCGGGGCCTTATTAGTGTTGAACAAGAAAAATACGGGAGGGGGGTGATCAGTTATTAATCTCTTGCCAGTCTCTGACAACAGATGTTGGGAGCTATACTGCAAGGCAGAAAATCAGGTGCTTGATAAATCACTCATATTATGATGACAATTTTTTCTTTCATAGCTAAACTTGTTTTCTTTCTTAACAAAAAGTAAGACATCGACATGATGCGCCTGTTTTACAAGCTCTGCACTAACATTTTTTTAATGGTAAAATTTGTGACACCAAGAAGTGGAGATTTGTTGTCAGATTAAATCTCTACCTGCAAAATACATTGCTATATTGATAATAAACTCCAGCATGAAAAACTGGATTCCCATGACACTGAAGGAAAATGGTCTCATCAAAAAGTGTATCATCCAAGGATGAATCAAGCCACTTCATTCCATTACAACTCTCCGTGCAGAGTACATGTAACTATCAATGACTCCTGGCTGTAGATCTTATAGATCATACACGTACACGTAGCGTAGGTTTCACAGATCGTCAAGTACTGGTACCGTTTTTATTATCGAAAAGTGCATCTTAGCACTGGAATCCTAGCACCCCATGTCCCTAGCGCTTCCATCAACAGGAATACACTCCCTGGCCAGACACATCTTTCACTTCACAGTCATCCTTAGTTCAGACAAGGAAAACTTGTGAACAAAAAATGCATGTACATGTATACAAGCCCAATGTCGTAGGAGCAATATTTCCAATTTCAACAATTAGAACCTCTCAAGGTGACACAACGCCAGCAGAAATTGGCAGATTAGATGATGGGACTGGCCAACCAAAACATGCACTACAGTATTTGCAAAATACACAAATTACTGTAGCAAAAACATGGAATAAGATTCTAAACACAACTTTCGTGGCATGTGGCTGTAGTTTGACACTTCACTTGCTGAGGAACTGTTATGTGTCCCACATTTCTCTTGATACATGTATGCGCTACTGGTTGGTTTTTAGAGGTCTTTAACCAACAGCACAGTTCAGATATTATCTCTTGCTGGAACTTGTCATACTTGAGTCCGTACAAGACAGGGTTGATTGCTGAGTTAGCCAGCATCAAGATCATTGAAACTTGAAGAAAGGGCAGAGATTCTGTGTCAAGGTAAATGGCCATCGACACAATGTACATGACCTTCTCAGGCATAATGAGGGCAAGAAATGCAAGGATGACCAGCAGCAGGGCATGGATCAGCTTCTGCCTGGCTCGCTGCAGTTCATTGGGACCCTGGATTCCAAGATTCTGCCTTCTACGGGCGCTCTGCTTGAGATTCCTCAAAATCTGAATGTACATCCAGATCATTGCCGCAGCTGGCACAGCAAACAGAAGCAGGGCATTCATGACTGGGAAAATGATTCCATGGGGGTATGGGTCACATTCACGTGAGTAATTCTCTGCACAGTTTTGTTTTTGCACAACGTACCAAATCATTCCCCACACTTCTATAAATGGAGGCAGAACCCAAACAAGTACGATTAGAAGGGTAACCTTTCTCCTGGTAAAGAAACTGCAGTGACGTAGTGGCTGAACGATACTTATGAATCTTTCAAAGGTGACCAGCAGCAGAGCCAGTGCTGACTGCCCAGTCGAAGATCTCTCCATATAACCAGCCACCATAAACAGCACTTCATTTTCCTCTTTCAGATTGTAATCCTTTGTTACAACATACACATTCAGCATGCCAGTGATGCACACCAGACTGTCGGCCATTGCAAGACTGAGGAGAAAATAGTGGGTAAGGGTGTGCAAAGCTTTGCTCTTGAGGATTGTCAGACCAACAACGAGATTTCCAATCACTCCCACAATGCCAATAGAAATATCAACCCAAAACAGGAGCCAGGTGGACTGGAAGGAGTCTGGCACCCCTGTGGCTGGCGCTACTGTTGTCTGCAGATCCATAGCTGAATTAAAATGCCACAGAATATCTGACTGTCGGCACAACAGAAGACGTCTGCATCTGCAAGCTTGTTGGCCCAATGCTTCTAGTGTCTCCAATGCGGCTCTAGCCATCAGCCTGGCTACGCTGCATGAAATGATTGCCCAAAGCATCCAGATTTAGTACACATGTTCTTTTGACCAGTCTATGCAGTTCTGCACGACAGCCACAACTTCAGTAAACTCAAAGAGTTGTACAGTGATTCCAATTGTGTTTTTGTGATTTTTTTTTACTAGGCAGCAGAAGAGACAGTACTCATCCAAGCTACCCGGTACACAGGGGCTAAACACTGACAAACTGCATCATGATTGATTGGATTATTAAGGAGACTAGGGCCTTATTACTGTGTTCACAGCAATTCACAGTATTTGGACAGTCCCTGACAACCACTAACCACTAGGGAAGCAATAACGTCAAACATAATAATTCATTAGATACTAAAGAGTAGACACCGGGTGCCTGATATGTTATAAAGATACATTCAAGATGCACTAGAAAGGAGTTGAAAAGTGGAAATAACTTTTTTACCATATAAATGATGTCTCAAAGTTCCAAGCAGTACTTCTTCTTGCTGTTTTTCATGTTGGTTTATGACGTAAAATGACTAATAAAATCAAGAATTTTGTGTCTGCAGATCATCATTCTCCTATGTCATCGTTTAACATGCACTGTGCAGGATATGTAAATTGGTTGATGACGACACTTCCATTTTTGCAAAAGCCTTGGTCAGCCTGGACAAAAGGCCTTAAAACTCTACTCTCTTTGAGACTTAAGAAAACATCAGAAATGTTTTGTTAGCAAATACATGTGAAGAATACATGTACAATGGTACATGCTATATGCGGGACAAAATCACTATTTTTAAACCATTTTTAAGCAGCTTCAAAAATCTCCAAACGGCTGACAAATGATTTGGACCAAACTTGGTCCTAACAGTCTGGCTGTACTTTAATCGAATTCAGCATCGCAATGACACAATTGGGCCTACAATGGTCTGGCAGTTGTTTTATAACGGTAATTTTTTTGGGCTGTTGGCCTGGCGTGCACGCTGCAACATGGCAATCTTTGCTTGTACATGTAATACATGCCGTTTCCCCACAATCTTGCCCGCACGGCGATAAAACTCTTCAAAAGAAGAGAGCATGATCAAAATGTATTGCCACAGGTAAGGCAGTGCATAGTGCAAAACAAGAACTATAGGAGGGCCTGCACCCGTGCACTACATTTACATGTTGTACAAGGGCAACAGTCACAACAGGCTGCATGAGCTTGGAGAGGGGGCCTTTTTGACTGATCTACTGTTATCTGGTAAGTTTAGCTTTTCATTTTCAAACTTCAAGAGTACCACCGGTAGGCTATTTTCATGCATCAATTGTTTCATCAGAACATTTTTTGACCAAATAACTGGTACATGTACAACGGCATTCTACTCCATTAAGCCCTCAGCAGTTTTTTCATACATGTTGTTACATTGCCCACACCGGTGAAGCACCTTTATAACAGTTGAGAGTGTTCAGAGTGAAGCAGCTTTTGATGATTAACTTGGTCATAATGGCACCCATCGTTGCATGACAGATGATGTTTGCTGATCACAACACTCTCCCATTCATCAGCCCTTAATTCGGGAGTAAAACTCCCAGGTCCAATCATTAACCCAATCAATCAAATGGCCCCAAGTCAGGCTGGGCGTTTCCCACTGTGTGAAATGTATCTACTTGTTCGAGGACATGGGCCCAAATTTGCAGAACTGCTGTTTTGCCACAATGTGGAAGAAACACGCGACATGCTTTCATCCTGTCAGCCAGCAGAATCTCATGGCTGCGAAAGCTAGGATATCGGTCCAATTCAGGAAAAACCTATTCAACGGCACAACCTTACTGAGGGTTGTTCGCCAGACCTAGTTGCGAGAGGATCGATTTGCCTGTGGTCCACGTAGAAGTGTTTTTCAAGAAATCTTATCCTGTCGGCCTGAAGCCTTAACAGCCTACGACTACAATTTTTGTTGGCATCTGCATGCCCGGAATTTTCTCAGCACATTTCCTAAATCAAACGAGAAAGATTTGTAGTTTTGAAGGTTTAAAAGGTTTTGGTACTCTTGACAAACAAAAGGAGTATTAAATTGAAGTGTAAACTAAAGAACTTCAGGGATTCGACAACTAAGAATCAGTTTCACAGACGTGTGATAACAAAAAGCGAGGAAGGCAAGACAAATAAGAATTCCTAAACCTTACATGTGACATCGATTGATTGGAACTGAAAATTTAGGACACACAAATTCTGTTGATACTTTGAAAATTGTAGGTGCATTTTGAAATAGGGAATATTTTAAACTCGTAAATAATCTGTACAGTTTTACTGTCGCAGAGGCTCGGAATACATTTTCATATGTGAAAATTATTTATGGTAGGCAACTTTTCTGAAAACTTGGAATCAATCTCTTTTGGGCGAGGTGTGGTTCTTAAAAGAACCGGCGAGTGTTAATTGGACGTTTCGGCCAGTGTACCCGCAAACCCATTATTCATTATCGTTGACCAGTTGTGAATAATTTGTGACAATAGTAGGGGCTTTGGTGGAATACATTTTCATAATTCAAGACTGTTTCAATTGTGTTTTCATTTGTCAGTGGTCAATAGTATTTGGCTTGTCCAGACCCTTCTAAATTGTCTGTAGAGAACCTCTTAAGAGGTTGGGGTGACATGTACATGTACTGATGCATCTCCACAGAATCCAGCTCTTGTGCAAGTCCATGAGCATGCAATACCAATATTGCATCATTGATCACATGTAATTAACACCAGTGTACACGCATGTTGACAGCTGGACATGCATACATGTATATACACTGACTCCTTTGAGTGGTGTAATAAAACTACCGGAACATATGGCCTTACAAAGAAATAAGTCGAGCTGTCTTTTTCTCCATACTCAGGCAGAATAGGAAACATGAATGTTTCTTATGTCATTGAGTGACCTTACTTTTAATTTAACTGAAAATTATTTATGGTAGGCAATTTTTCTTAAAACTTGCAATTACTTTCAATATGTTATAGTTGCTTCATTGCGACGGCCTGCCCAATTACCACAGCATGCCCGAGTGCGCACAAAGTTGTCACTCTGGCTGCTAATGGTGGAATACTCTAGTTGGTGGCTGTATCATTCCTTCTGGAATGGTGGCTGCAGTATAGTCTTTCTTTGAGGAACACAGTCACAGTGTAAATACACCCTGCTACGTGTACATGTACATGTAAGTACGTGTACACATAGCACGACACCAGAAGTGCCATGCCAAATGAAAGACAGGATCCATGGGCGAACGAGCTTCTTCATACATGGTAGCAATTTATGTTCTTATCATGCACATCTAATAAAAGCTAGACAGGACATGTCCCTTTCATTACATGCAAGCAAAAGTACATCAGTTTTTTGTTTGTGTAAAATCATTGTCTTGGAATGCATTTGCGCAGACGAGTCAACCGGGACAGGGCACAAGCGTGCCAAACAAGACGAACTCAGAGAAATAAAACACGCTTTTCTCATGTGAGCTGAATTAAATTTCTACGTGTTCAAGTATTGTGGTAGGGGTGAATATCTACCAGGAACAGCAGCAGAGATTGTACATTTGTCTCCACATGGTTAGATCAATCGTTTAGTTATTGTTTCAACACTGGAAGGACTGCACACTCAACAGATCTTGACAAAACATCAGACTAGAAGCTCTAGATGACAGTATGGCCTGCAGCAGCATATGCCCAGGAAAGAAGACATTAAGAGAATCAAGGTCTTGGAAAAGTTTTGTTGGCCAATGCTCGTAATGGTCAGCAGGGCAGAATACAAATTGAATGAATCCTGGAACAGCTGGTTGCGCTATGTGCATGAAATCTGTTCAGGGTCATTTTCACCACTGACCTCCACAAATTATGTATTGATCACACCTTCACTTATGTTTGTGATGAGGATCGACTATCTTCACACTGAGTGATCACGCACGAGCATTTCATCATTCTCTGCACAACAGACACAAGCATCACTTTTGAGCTGACATGTCCAGTCTAGGTTTTATGATGTCTACGGTTCTTACGCTTCTTGGCCCGGGAGCATAGTAGCCAAACGATGCCTTGGACGCTCCACTCTCCTCGAACTCTGTGCCCGACTCCCCGGCCGAGGTAGCGCTGGTCAGGCTGGTCACGCTGTACTCCGAGAAGTTGCTGGTCAGTGAGGCTCCCGGGTCCAGGCCCTGGGGGAGCGATGAGAGCGGCTGGTGCCGCTGACCAAACGTCGTGTAGCTCTCTGGGTACTGCGCCGCCATGGGAGTTGCACTCTCCTGAGGTAGCTGCTGCTGTTGGTCATAGCTGCATGCGCCAAGCTGATTCTGAGTGCCGTCATTTGTGGAGCCCGTAGCTGATGCTGCCGGCTGATAGTAGCCACTTGCAGTCAGAGTGTAGTCACCAACTGCGAGTATTAAAGAGCAAAATGGTACTGATATTTAATGCTGAGTGACTTTGATATGCAACTGACTGGAGCAGGTGACAAGTGACAAGCATTGTTGGATTGTGCTTAGTCTCTACAAAATGTTAGCGTGAATCCTATTTATCTTATTCATTTTACAATGATTTCATGAAGAGAATTTACTAATATTTTGTGCAAGAAGCTCTGCTCTGCATTGCGATTCAAGGAATTATTTATGCAGGCGGCAAACTTTCAATTTTCATCTGTGCAATCATAAACAAAAAATGTTATGAATCCACAAAATCCCCTCCCACAAAGTGAAAACACTCAGAACATAATCAGTATAAAGCAAACAATCTTGGAGATGTGTTTTTTGTACCAGAAAATGCTTCTGATTGCCTCTGCAAGCTAAGCAAAAGCCGGTAGGGGACTAATCAAGGACAACAAACACCTCACAGCATTTTGGCTGGTACCCTGTCTTAGTCCAACTTGTAATTTCTATGCTAAGGCCATTTCCAACATGGCTTCCAGAGCTGTTGTCATTGATTCCTGCATATTTCCAATGGAGCAAAGACCTAGACCTAGCCACAGACAACAGGTCTCAATACAATCTTTAAGCCAGTTTGTGTGCTAATGCCAGCTCCAAGAGCAAGCCGTCCTGGGTTCAAACATACCCTGACGTGACTTTGGTGAGTAAACTGCATACAGTAGTGACAGCTGAACAACGCTTCTCAGGACTACAGTCTGTACGAAATCTAAGTCCAGCTTACCTGCAGCTTGAGCTTCTTTACCTTCCGTGCTGGGCACTTCAAAGGTAGGCCCACCGCTGTCCACACTGCTGCTGTCCACAGCACTGAGGTTACTGTAGGACTCTACCCAAGGCATTGGGGTACCAGACGAGGAAGAAGGTAGAATCTGACCATCCTGAATAGCAAACGCCACCAGTAAACAGTTGTCATCTAATGTTATATCAAACATTATAATGATAATATCTAACAGTTATATCAAATTGTGTGTGAATTCCACACAGTTAAAATGCTCAAAATACTGAAGCTTTCTTCTTTTTTTTCAATGACTAGAGGCCTGCTGTAATTGGCAGGCACTTACATTCATTTGGTTGAATATGTCTTGCAGTCTGTTTAGCCAATCAGGAGCAGCAGTCTGTAGGCCATCAGAGTATCGATCATCATGGTAGATCAGGCGATTGGCAAGCTGCAAGGTAGGAGAGGTTGAGAAAAGGGTGCAATCACAAGGAAAAAGCAACCTTTACATTCGGTGTCCGCCCTTGTGAAATGCCACGTCCAAACGTTGCACAAATTTGGAATGTTAGCATTACAAAGTATGCAGCATGTGCCACTGCACGGAGGCAAATTGAAAGACGGACTGGGAAGTTACCATCATAGTCATTCAGCATTGAATATCAGCTCAGTGTATGTCACCAAGTGCATTTAATCAAGAGCAAGTTACAGCACAATTTAATGATGAAGTCAATTCCTTCTGACCAATGCCCTAACAGAACACAGTAAGACTTGAATGACCCCAGTCAGCATACTTCTATCTATATCAATGATTCACTCAGTACTCGATTATGAGGCAAGCTAGATTATTAACCAGTAATACATCCATTTCTCCGGCCTGGTTCCACAGTTGACTAGACAAATCCAACCATCCATCATTGGAGTAACATCTGAATCATATGATTAGAGTATGGTCATCTCTAAACCTTGTCCAAAATGCCTCCCCCATACAATGAATTTTCTTCTGACTTCTCTTTCTTTAAGTTATTCTTTGAGAATGTCAGGTAAAACAGGGATAGCTCCTCACCTGAGAGATTTGGCTGACTAGTGTGGGGCTGTAGAGACTGGGCATGTACACCACAGCTTTGGCCACCTCTTCACAGTAACTCACAGCCTGCAAAGCCCCAAAGAAGAATTCTCCCATCCATCATTTGGCTAATGGATATACACACCACATGCCAAGTGCTTACAAACTCACGTGAGTTTTGGTCACGGAGCACCTATTTCCAGCGTGCAATAGTGTATGTATGTTTATTCCTGAATAAATCAATAAGTGCAATGCCGGTAAATGTTATACAGCACATCATTTAGACAGCACCAGACATCAATTCTACTTTGCTACTCTAGAATATCAAAACTGTTGTCAACATTTGAACACTTTTCCTTCATTTGCATTGCCTTTTTAAACTGACAAACTACCGTGCACAATGCAAACAAGTGTTTCCTTGCTCCCAAACTTTTTACAATCATTCCTGAAACCTACATTTGTCAACTCATAGGAACCCCGATGGCTACGTTTAATCTCAACAGGGCTTTTATATCCCCTGATTCCAATATGATCTTACACAACCATGGGAGTTAGGGTTAAGAAAGCTACACACTGCTATCTCAGCTTAGTGGTAATTGAATTTTGCAGAGGTCTGATTTGCCACAATTGATTCTTTTCAATCTCATTTACATTTCATACATCTAGCCATCCTAAACATTCTAGTAGTAGAATAGAAACTCAATGAAAATAGAAACAGGCTCCAAATCCAGGCTACATTGCACTGATGTAAAAACATCACCAGTGTTTTCTGTCTATCTGTTCAGCATCCAATGGGGAACTGACCAACAGCAACATTTGTTTAAATAAAGGCACCATTGAATATGGGCGATTCACAATAGTGTGCCACCAAGAGTTCGCAACGCGTTGGCCAATCATAACGCGCGAAATTTGTCGACCCTTTTCAAATGCGCCTTGGGTCGACAAATTTGGCGCATTGCGATTGGCCAACGTGTTGCAAACTCTTGGTGGAGCACTATTGTAAATGGCCGTATTCTTCATCACCAATGATTGTAGAATGAACAGTTGGATGTGGAATGTTGAATGTTTGTCTGCCCTCTCCTCTTCTGACAACCAAACCTTTGGAACCCCCCCCCCTTCCCAGACACCCCTTCTACCCTAAGAAAAGAAAACCCCTGCCAGAATGTTCAGTGTACCTGTGCGGTGAACCCATGCTCAGCCAACCGAGTAGCGTAGATGAACTTGTAGGGTTGGTAATTTGGGATGGTGTACTGTTTATTGAACAGCAGCTGCGCGTACTCGTAGATCTCCGTCTGCTGTATGCACTCATTCAGGGCAAACGATTTGAAGGGAAGACTGCAAAAAGAGAGAATTACTGTCAAGGTACAGGAACACTGCAGACTGCCTGTCTCATGAACGAGGCAGTCGTCTGGTGATGGATGGTTCTAAGCCAAAAAACAAACTTTAAAGCGGTAAAACATCTTGCCGATGTAATTCAGGTCAAAAGTGAGGCGGAAAAGAAGGAACATGAGACTGGTGACAACTGCATCCATGTACACGACAAGCATCAATTAATCTCCAAGCCATCTCTCAGAGCAACTCTTTCCATTAACACTGTATTTTTCCAACATTTTGACTTGTACCATTGAAGGATCTCTACAGCAACCTTGTGATGTGTGGTTGTATTATCTCCTGTTAAACACCATAATATCCAGTCAAGCTGACAGAGTATGCACAACGGTGCTTGCATACGTCAAGTGAAGCAATCTCCGTAGGAATCTGCATAAACCATAGGGCCTTCTTATGAGTACCCAGCGAATGACAGTAACGGCTGATCAAATGTCAAACCAGCCTACATTATCGGCGACGCGGCTTGAATGCCACATCAACTACAGCTGGCTGATGACAGGGAGCACTGTCTTAATGGCGATTCTCAAGAAGCTGAATGACTTGCTTTCAACAGGACGACAAGGGTCTAAAGACAACCTGAAATTTGGTGATCAGTCGAACCTATCTACATGTATCTCTCCTCCCCTCCTTTCCCCTTCCCTTCCCCCCCCCAGGCTCACTATACCTGTGACTAGCACCCAGCAGCACCATCTTGGTTGTCTTCTTGCTGTAGACACCGAACCCCACCTGGGCCATCAGGTACACAAAATGAGCCGCCTTCAGCAGACCCCGGGAAGCTACAGAAAGGGTTGTGTGGAGACGTTGGAAAGCAACAGGTGAATAATTCGGAATTTCAACTGAACAGAACTGCAACGTAATTCTGACATGTCTTCAAAATTTCTACAAATAACACAAGTACACCAGCTGGCAATGAAAGTACGAAACACTTCCACATGCTAAAGTTAAGGAATTTTTAGCACAAAAACCTTTCCATCACGAGTAAATCAGGAGTGAGATTGGTGGAAATGAACTATCCAACAAATGATCACCAACATTTTTGTGGGCTAGACAACAGCATGCAGACTGTGGTATACATTTGTTTTTGCTTAAAGGCAACCCTTAACCCTTCACAGCAGGATTATTTTGACCGCGACTGCTGGGCTGTGGTGTGCCCTGAATGGAGAGCTTTGTCCAGCAGCACGCCCCAATGAACCAGCAGCTGCATGGTGAATGGACTGTATGTGTGGTACATGTATGCACTATATGCTCACACAATGGTGCTGTAGTAGCAGTACTCCATAGCGAAGGGGTTGAAATACCTATTTCTTGTGTTCTATATAAATGGCAAATGCCCTTATGTGGCCTTAATGGGCAAACCACAGGGTCCCAACATATATCCACTTATGCCTTTAAGAACCATTAGAAAGAAATTGAATCTAACTGGACATTTGAATTTTGATCTCCGCACACAGGCTGCAGCTACTATGATACAGCTGGCTGAATTTCGTACCGAGAGAATCTCCCAGTGTGACGATGCTCTTGAGGTCCAGTTCTGAGTCCTGGCTGAGGTTGGACAGGATCATGGCCAGATGAGGTCTCCAGTCACCCCACTTCTCATCCGCGCAACTCTTCAAGCAAAACAAACCCAAAAAACAAGGCATAGAAAAATTCCAGAACTTGGTTCAATACTCAACATGTATATTAACTGACCAAAGGCAAACAGCACAAAATTTTGTACATGGGAAATAGCCCACTTAAGACAATCAAGGTATCACAGCCATTCCAATTAATTTAATAAAATGCGGTGTTGTAGTCCAGTCCACCACAAGTCCTTTCACACCAGACCAGTCGTAAGAAGCAGAGTGAACAATGACAAACAAATGCTTTTGTCACAGTACATTTGAATATCTTGTAAATTGGTTAAGATGGAATGACTGGTGATGGGCTCGACTACAACACTGCTGAACTGTTTACAGTGGAAATTACTTCAGCCACAAACAGCTTGACAAGAAACAACCAGAATGTGGTCTGGTACACATACCAATTTACCTGGTTTGAATGAAGGACCACACAGTCAACCAATTCATTTCTTAGGGAAATTCAATCAAACTGTTAAAAATACTGCTGCTTGCTTTCTGCACTGGGATGGGATCTGGCAAACTGGGGCAGCTTTGAAGCATGTGTTCCAAGGACGTAAGAGATACATGTACGTGTAATACAATTCCCCCCTCTTGTGTCACACACTTGAATGGCCTGAAGTCAAACAAACTTTTCTCGCCAAATCTATTACAAAAAGAGGGCGTGGTCGTGAAGTTGAACAAAGGCAATCAACTCACGGTGACAGCGGCTGGTTGCCTGTCTGACATGAGCTGATACAGGGTCTGAAGTGGATCATTCATGGGTAGACTGTTGGCAAATCTACAAAGCAACAGACAGGACAGCAACGGAATCAGAGCACGGCGTTTATTGTTCCTAAACTGCTGAACTTGGTGGAGCATTCAGGTTACTTGAGTAACTAGACCAAAACACTGCTTCTAAAGATGAGTGTGACCCAGAACAAGTAAAGCGCTGGAAGGTACAGATATCAAGTACTGTACACAGTGCAGAATTTATGACAACTAAATGTATGTTGCCATCATGCAACTTTGGCCTTCTCCAGAAAAAGCCAAATCACAAATTTACAAACAGTGCACGGCACCTGAAAAGATGGTATACAAAATGTTGATGTTACACCGTATGGCGTGCCATGTCTTCTTGCATACCTTTACATGTAGTGTTACGTCGGATCGCAAGTAAAAAGCAAAGGTAAAATATGAATAAAAAAAATTTACTTTCACTGTGAAAAAGGATCGAAAAGCTGTTTCATGAGGTATTGATTTCAACATACAGGGGTGTGAGTGGCCACTTAAAGCTGAAAACAGCTAGCAAAATGCTGAAATGTAAGAAGTTCTCATACTTTTGTACAAACCAGGTGCACAAAATAGCTGAAATTCAGCGTCAACAATCTAAGCAAAAAAAGCTCAAATCAGCTAAAAATATGAATTCTCACACCCCTGAACATCACATCGTGAAACTCAATGCTCAATAGCTATAACAAATCAGTAAAGCTTCACAGATTTTTTTTTTAACAATGACCATCCACTTATAAAGCAGGGACTCTTACCTTGTCATGACGCTCGTGTGGGTTCTACTGTCCATCTTGCAGGCAAGGAGGAGGGCATGGCCCCAGAGACCCGCCTTCATTGCAGCCTCCAAGGCGTCCTGGTAAATAACAACATTCAAGAACATGTCACAGTCCATATGTACATGTTGATGCGCATGTAGACAGCTTGTGAGCTCGAATGAAACAAAAATTTTTAAAGTTTGGGTCGACAGCGCACCCTTCCATAATCCACTTGTATCAGCAATTGAGCTAACAACTTCACCCTGCACAAACGATTTCAAAGTCAGGGGGAGGGGATAAAAATCAACTGGATGCCGGAAAGAACAACAAAGCTGAGTACTGGAAAACCCTCACAGTTACAGGTACAGTCCAAATTGTGGATTACAGAACCACTTCTGCAGTGTACCAACTCAGCAAGGGAATACCATGGTAACAAGGGATAGTAAACACCAAAGACAAACACACTTGCTTTATATGTGTTCCTTATGAAAGGAGCATGCACAGTGTGACGGCAGGCCGATATACTGGTACAGTACATCGCATGTGTTAATACTATTGACAAAATACCTCATGTGCTGTAGTATATTTAATCTTTTAATTTTAAATTTAAAATTTAAAATGAAATTCAATCAGCTACCAGTACATGTATATTCAATTTCCACAAGCCAGTTTTTCGTAACCAAGGTCCATATAAGCAAAATTAATATAAAACCACAAACAATTCTGCAAACAGTGATGTGTAAGTTAGCAAAGATAAGAAACGCAGACAATAATTTATGCCAGATAATTAGCAGCAAGCATTAACACAAGTCAAAGTCATGAAGAAAAAAGAACTGTACGGTATGTGGATACTCACTGGCAAGTACAGATTAACAGGTTATTATGCGCCAGTCAAACCATAGAAAAACACTCCCAGGGTAATCCAGCATACATAAGCCCTAATTGGAAGCTGTCCATCTTCCCTTGTTTACCGTGGACCTTCAAGGACTGTCTCTCTGCATGGATGGCACAGACTGGTGGATGACATTTACAAGCAATTTCTAGCAACCTCAAGAATCAATCTTGTTTATTGCCCAACCTGCTTTTACACATATGGAAACTAGTGTATTTAATGAATTGGGACTTGCTCTCCACCACTGTAGCAGTAGATATCCCCTGCTGTTGAAGAGATGGACAGGAAAAACTTCAGGAGGGAAATCGAACCTACAACCGCCTGCTCACCCGTACAGTTATCATACCAGTGAGTCATGTTTGTCTCACAAGCTCTCCCACAACACAGAGTACATGGTTGAAAGGCGAAACCGAACACAGAAGTCCCAAGTTACCTATGCTCTAAGTCTCCAGATACAAGATACAAGAAGATACAACCTACGCCAGCTGGGTTTCAAAGTAGTTTGTATAATACAGAAACTTTCACAAATTTACAGGAGATACAACCAAACAAAAGCAAAGCACCAGACCTACATGTAACTTTTAAGGTTTAAAATAAATCACCTACAGTCATTGGATTGGTTGGATTTGGCATGTTTGGCATATAAATGAACATGTATCATGGTGCCAGCAATGATACTTTTATGTGTTTTCATTTTCGATACATGGGATCCAAAAGACCTGTTTTGCATTAGCTATTGTGAACAAAAGCCACAACACTTCTTGACTATTATGCAACCTACTGATCAGCTAAATCAAATGGTTCAAAGCAGATCAGCGATTGACAATTTTTTCGTAAAATTTTTGTAAAAATATGTATGCAGTGAAAGGACAACTTGTTCAACAAAAGCAGAAACACAAACAACTTCAGATTAAAAAAGATCGGGTTTTGTACTACAAGATTTGAAGACTTCATCTGCAACAGACCGGGGAGGGTTATGCCATGCTTTGATAGCTGAAAGCTCTTGCATTATAAAGGAATTTAAGTATAATTCATACAAAAATAAAATTCTCCCAATGCACTTTTAATACTTAACGTCGAGGCAGGAATCTCATGGTAATATGTGCTTGCCTGACAATCAACAAAAATTGAATTCTAATGAGTTCTGGCCTGGTGTTTGTTGTGTCCATTAGCCTAGCCTCAATGTACATGTACATCCATCTGTTAAAATTGCCACACGTAGCCATGCCAACAGGCAGAACAACCGGTACCAGGTACCCTGACCGTGTTTAAGCACCACATGTACACTCAGGCTTCAGTTGGGGTTTTTTCGTGTGCACGTACCCACTAGCAGTCAGTCAGTGCTGGTTCTGTAATTGAGGTCCAACTTCAGCATGCACCCATGATCATGAGACACATGCACTGCAGTTTCCAATGCTTTCACTGCTGTTTAAGTAGCGCCTCTAAACCAAGGACTGACATGTAAATGCACATGTTCACATGGGGCAACTTCTACACGAGCATATGCCACTGATGTAACTCTCAACTTCTGGAATGAGCACCTCTGTTTTTTATCACCAAGCTGTCACAGCATTATTTGCAACTTTCAACTTGCTCAATACCACTGCTAATGGCATCGGAGGGACTTTATCCATCGTCGTGGCTCGTCGAATGCCCAACCTCGACAGCAGCACCAAGCTTTGCATGGTGTCTCTGGCCATAGCAGATATGCTGACAATCTGGCCATTTCTTGCAACCTTTGTGGCTATCCTGGCACAGCAGTGGCCCTTTGGGCCAGAGGTTTGTATCCTCAGTAAATGCATGCTTGATGCCGCGTCATTTGCATCTGTCGCATTCATCGCTGCATTAAGCGTAGACAGATACATGGTGATAACGCGCCCTTTATATTACACCCAAAAAAAGGCCCAACGAGTCTTCAAGATCTCAGCAGCCTTGCTCTGGGCAGTGTTCGGACTTGCTTTCATCTTTGCCACTTCATTTATGGTTGTCCCCGGACTCGAGAAAGACGGGGAGGAAGAGCCAAGTAACCGTACCTACGGTACCTATTGTGTAATACTTATGCAGGAGCCAGTCCACACTCGCCGTTGGTATGCAATCATCCTAAGCCTGCTGGTGGGGATACCAGGCCTGCTGATTTGCACCATCTACGCCAGGCTCCTGTTTCTAGGCAGGAAGCATGCACTCCCCATCCACCAGCAGAACCCAAAGCCCCAGAACCACAATGCTGAAAGTGGAAGACGGGGCTACAAGACCTTCGCCGCCGTGACCCTGTGCTTTGCCTTGACGAGCGTCCCCTACGTGGCCAGTGTTGTTTATGGTGTATTCTTCACATCAAACCCATTAGAAAAGCCTCAGTCTACAATCATTGTGTGGTGTAAATTCCTCTTCAATGCCCATGGCTGGCTGAACGCACTGGTCTACATATTCCTGAACAGGTGTTTCAGACAGGAGGCCAAGAAGGTACTAGTGGTTGCATGGCAGCACACATGCAAGCAACAAGTCCATCCCGCACACTGAAGACCAAAGCAAGCTGGCATTCCATATTCCATCGTTCGACTTCACCAACTGCAACATACATACATGTACCCAAACTCCCTACAGTGTATGTACATGTACATGTACTCACAGTTCCTGCACTTCAAGGACAATTAAGTTCCATGACTTTTCCATGACCAAATTATGAAAATCCATGACCCAATAACACAATTTCTTGGACTATTAGGATTTTTAAAGTTGCGAATATAATCACGCATTTTATGCACTTATTTCTGATAACAGAAATCACACACGTTTGAGGAATTCCAGGACTTTATTCATTTTTACAAATTTCCATGACTTTTCCAGGCTTGGAAAATGAAAACAAATTTTGGGGTAAAGAGATGGCGAAAATGTTAAAAACAAAACCAATTTAAACACAGTTTGGTTTTTGTCCAATTTGCAAATATGCTTCAGTCATTAAGTTATCAAGAAATGATAATGTCCCAAAGTAATTATTATAATCTATTTTGGAATACTGAATGCCTATATCATGATAGCATTCGTATTATTCATTTCAATGTGCACGTTTCTTTGGCTTGTCCTACGTGGCAGCTGGGCCACTTCTCAGAAGACAAATAAAAACCTCCAAACGGGAATGCAGTCGCACAATGGAAAAAAAATACAATGGAAATAATCTGTAAATATGAAAAGTTCACAAAGTCTGACAAATAATTCTAAAGAGAATTTCTGAACATAGACATTCGGGATAGAAATTCAGGTAGCCAGCAAAATTATCACTGGTCCTGCTGAAAGTTTGGCGGTCCCATACCAGAACCACAAACCCAGTTGCTTGAGCAATCCTTGTTACGGTGCAGGCTGCAACAAATTGTATTTTTTTAATTTGCCTGATGGGGCAGGCCATGCCACATATTTGGTTGCTCGAATAGGATCAACACTTGCCCAAGATTTCTCGGAATCCACGATAATTTTGGTTATTTAACTAAGGCCTACTGCAATACACGCAGTCTTTCATTAGCCCCCAAAACAGTTGTGCTAGGCCTCAAAAAAAAAATAAGGTCGGTAGGTCAGAAATTTTTTGGTTTGCTGATTGAATGGCATCAATGGGGATGACGACTTCCAAAATTATCTCAAAAAGTGATTAACACCTGTCTTAATCTATGTAAAAATTTCTACATTCGACAATTCACAATTCAAATTATAGACAATTCACAGGGTGCTACTCAGGCGATCGCGACAGCGAATTGGCCAACAGTGTCCATGTATCGCCTGATAAGCGTGCGTGAGGCATCTGGACCAGCGGGTGGTAAACCCTGAGCTGGAGCCACGAGCAGAACAAACTCAAAATAAATTCATGAATGCAGAAAATACATACATAAATAAGACATCAAGTTCTGTGAATTAACTTGCAGAAAACCTCTTGCAACATCGATGTCTTTTGGACCTGCAGCCTTAGGGTTGCATCCGTGACATGTACGGCTAATGTAGAGTGGACATGTACAGTACAGACTGATTCTGGGTCCTACATTTCCATCACGCATTCTTTTGCATGGGTGTGGCACGGCGGGAACCAGAGCAGCTTCGTTTAATGCAGTTCTGCGCAAGTGTTTTCACCACTGCGATAGCGAAACGTGAATGGAAACTCGGGAAAATAATGGTTTTTTTTCCTTAAACAAGCATTTTAACATGAAGAAAGATTATTAAAAGATATTTGTGAAAGCAGAAAAGACATCAGATTTCAACTGGCCCACCGGACCACCAGTTTTTTCAGATCAGCTGGTCCGCCGACATTTTTACTGGCCTCAGGCCAGCCAACCAACGTTAATTTCAACCCCTGGATATTGCAGACTTGCTAGTGAGTACCCCGCACAGAATGAAACACCAAGCAGGTAAAATGTTTAGCACATGATACCTACAGCTGATGGAAACCCTTGAGAGAACAGTAACTGAGAGAGTTACCTTGAAATGCACAGCTTGCATGAAGTTCTAACTTTATGTTTTATGCTGCACAATGAAAAGGAGCTTTATTTCCAGCTGAATGTGCAAAAACAAACAGCTATTTCCCACTTCGGGCACAAAAACTGCATTTTTTTCAATTGAATGTGGGCAAAACCTGTAATTTTCACCAGAATGAGCAAAAAACTGCAATGTCCACCAGAATGCGAATAAAACTACAATTTTAACCTTGATACAAACAAATGTCCAATTCAAACTGAATGTGTACAAAACTGCAGTATGTGTCTCTCACCAGTGCATACAAAGAAAATTCTACAAAGTGCCCTTCCTTTACAACTGTTAACCATTGAAAACTGCAGCAGCCCATTACAATTCAAGATTCCCCCTTTCTATCAGACACGAAACAAGAACCTCACAGTATGTGATCACTCTTACCTTTTTACGACCGAAAAGAAGCAGCTCGCGGAATTTATTAGTGTCACTCTCCACATCTCTCAGTTGAGGCTTTCTCTTGGTCATGACCTCTGTCCTCTGAGCTTCAGAATTAGTCTCCTCTCCAGCTACCCCATCTCCTGCCGTAGGTGCTGGGGTCTCAGATGAAGACGAGGACACCATGGGGTGATTTTTCAGGAGCAGTTCAGAGACGTCAGACTCCATGATATTCTGTTGGCATTTGTAAAGATTTAATTCTTTTGCAGAAATCAAGTATTAATTGATTTTTGATAACTTACTGCACTGACAGCACAATGATATTGAGTTTGGCTGTGCCGAATATCCAAATAACTGAATGTTTGATCAATTATGGAATATTTGAATATTAGAGGGTTTTCCGATTTGAATATTCAAATGCAAAATTCTCGAAAAGGGAAAATTTTCTTTTGTTTCAATGAGGGAAAAATTGCACTACAGTGGCTTGTTTCAAGCAGATTCAAATGATCGACAGGAATCTTACGATTCAAAAAGTAAATTATTCATTCAACAATTTAAAAGGAATAGAAATTTTCGACACGGCACGCACTATTGGTCATCTCTTAAATCTTGCTAAATCATGGCTGGAGGTACTCCAAGATGTAAAAAGCTACTATAATGATTATAATATACAATTGTGTGCATTATTGCAACTGATTTTGTATATAGTTTGATCATCAACAATCTACCGGTCGGTACGACCATAAATTTGGATATTCGATCAAACAGTGAATTATTCGAATTGACTCAGCCCTAATATTGAAAGATACTTGTAGGCAGTGATAACCATAGCACAAAGAATGTTCAAAGAAATTTTATCTGCTGATAATGTGTGGCTAAGTAGCTAATGATCTGTGATATCTGAATCCTGGTAGCGTTTGGTGATGTGGACACTGAATTAATAATGTTAAGTTTTGCCATACAGAGACCAAAGATGAAAGCAGATATGAAGGCGGCATGAAGGTGGTTTCACTAGAGCTGTCCAACACATTTTTACATGGCAAAAACGTATTCGTCTACGCACTGCACGCAAGCCATTGAATGCTCGTGATTTTTCAATTCGATGCGTCAATCACTTAATGCAGAAGATTTTAAATAAAAACTATCATCTTAGTTTAATAGCAGGGTAGACAAGTAAAACTTGAGTGCATCCTTAACGAAAATCCACGTCCAAATATTTATCAGACTAAGTTGATTCTTAGTAATCTCTCTGTGGTCGAATCCCAGAGTTAGTTGCCAGTTGATGTCTGAAATGTAATAAACAGTGTATGTCACGAGCTCCATTCTTCAAGAGAGTGGATCAACATCCCTGAATGTTAGACAAACAACCCCTAAAATGAAATAAAGACTCGCTGTCATCCACTCTGCCTTCAGATGTTTGCGGTCAATTTACGCTGCAGAGGATCCCTGCCATTAACTCACAAAAGAATCCCACTGCACAAATTAGGGGACTGATGAAAATATAATTCCAATCAATTCACTGTCATTTCTGTTGTCAAGTTCGACGGAAGAGCTTCATTCCTGATTGCAAAAAGTGCAGAGCAAAGTTGGCATTACACAATACATGTATGCCACACCAGAAATGAGCCAATTTAGCATTTCATCATGACAAGGCCATGTGGAATAAAAAAAATCCGACATCATCTCAGCTCACCCATGTTCCTTACGCAAGCCATGGTATGGCTACGTTAATACTGCATAATTGCAACTGCGTATCATGTATCCAAAATGAGCTACAACACGCTTCATTTTAAGCATGCGCTGTTGGAGAATCAACTTGTGCTATGCTTCAATGCTCATACTGACCTTGACATCACAAATTCGTGTTTGTATTTGTTTTGTATTTGAGTATGAACCGGCCTTAACCAGTTCAGGCAGGAGGATGTGTAAACCATATAACAATGGCTCTGTCACAGTTTCACGGAAAAGTGCGTTGAAACATTCTGACGTTACGATCGCAGAAGTGATTAACAGGTCAAACTTTAGAATTCTCCCTCGCTTTGCTCACATGTGACTATCTACTGAATTCCAAATCAACCACTCTACACAGCCTGCACTGAAGCAAAATTTGCAATGTGGCAGGCCCTTGGGGCTTTGTACAAATTCAGTGACAATAAGAAATGTCCTGCCGCCCTATAAATCTTGCGTAAATGACTCGCCAGGGTCTGTTTTTATGAAGTCCAACTTAGCACTAGACTGTCACTGGGGTATCATCTCCCCATGATCCCCCCCAACCAAGACCAGTTTTCTGCGAAACAATCCCAGCACCGAGGGGTTTGCAGTATGTCTCACTCAGCATATTTATCTTGTACAGGTGCTTTTTTCTGGTAGGTGAGCCAGGTTCAAATCACTCAGTGAAATTCGGCACAGGTCCATGACAGTGGCGGAAGTCACCACCCATACAGTCGTGTTAAATTTCAAGCTGCGGTCGAGCAATTCAAACAAGGCAGCTGGTTACCCCGTTTTGTCGGCACGCCAGCTCCATGAGGTCCCACAGCAGGCTGGCCGACTCCCTGTCCACCATGTCCGTGCTGTTCTTACACATCAATGATTTCCGGTGACAGAAGCCGATGACGTCGCTTTTGTGGGTCTCTCCTCTGCAAATGCCAAGTGCACAGCACACACAGAAAACAAAAACAAAACAAAAAAATTCATGCAATAATTCAATTGAATGTGACTACTTGAAAAAGGAGTTTGTTAGGCTCTGGAAACTGTTTGGTGTTTTATTTTTCCTTGTCCGCTATCGTTTGGCATCACAGGCCAAGATGAATGTTTTCCCTGTAAACAGTCTGCTTAAATCAAAATAACCAACTGCTTATGTTCATACTTCAAATGAGCATTCTCACAAGAAGGGCACCAATAGGCAAGCCCCTACTAGGGGGACAATTCCATGCCTGTATGCTTAGGCCCAAATTTCAGACTGTAACACATGGATACATGAATATTACTGAAGTGTCTGTTTAAGTCTTTGGTCACCCAAATTCCATAAACCTTTCCCCGACAAGCAAAAGTGAGGAAAGGTCTATCCTTGGTGATGTTGTTTGATTAGTCTTGGAGACAGTCAAAGCCCTTCAGTGGCTAAGGGTGTTGCAGTAATGTGTACAGCTCCTAGGTAGTGACATAACAGAAAGTCTGTGAGGGTCAACAAGGGTTTTGGTCTACATACTTGATGAGTGGTCCTGGGAAGGCTCTCAACTCCTCTGCCTCTGCAGTGTGTTCCAGCATGGTCTGAAAAAATTCAATTTTTTTTTACAAATCATGAGTGTGGCCATCCAGTTTTACAACAGATCTTTGGCACTGCACTTAGAATGGGACCATGCACAATTACTGAGTCACTAAGGTTTCTCCTCCTAGCAGTTAGGGATTAAGGGGTAAAGCTTGTCTCATGAAACAGGTGTATATTAAAACAATGTTTCTGAACAAGAAACAGATTTGTCCTTTACTGTTTTACTTCACTTTTGTGCAGGACACATTCACACGAAACATACATGTAAGGGCCCATTGAAGCAACTCACTGCATGACGCTGTTGACCGAAGTGTTCAAGGTCTCTCTGTACCGACAATCAATATGTTTGAACTTCAATGACTAATTTTGAGGCACCTTTAACTTCTGTCTTGCAAACACTCCGAGGTACACGTATTAACGTATCATGAAATCCTCTCAATGCTTATTAACCCTATCTGCCAAGCATATTGTTTGGCTTACAGTACACAGTACTACAAAATACTAAGTAATAGTCTGAGCCTGAAGGACCTAATGCTACAGATTACTACTTCTGGCTGGGTTACTTCCATTGTTACTCGTACAGAAAGAAAACAATAAAGTCATTTTCTCTTACAAGCGACAGCGCTCAGTACTACATTTTACTACAAGTAGTAATTAGTAGCATTATGTAGGGTTAGGGTTAAATACCCTTTGACGCAAATTGTCTCTCAGGCATTTGACAAATAACATTAATAAACCAAAAGTAAGGACACACTTCTTTCTTTCAGAACGCAAGAAATAAGCAACCTCTGTGGTCAATGGTAATGTGAACAAACATACATGTACATGTGTACAAAAAAGTACATAAGGTCGGAATTTTCTTTGAATTTTTAAACATTGGTGAGGAAAAAAACAAAACGGATGAAGTAACTACCTCTATGC
Source organism: Acanthaster planci (assembly GCF_054643075.1). NCBI lineage: Eukaryota > Metazoa > Echinodermata > Asteroidea > Valvatida > Acanthasteridae > Acanthaster > Acanthaster planci. The sequence goes on from NC_141787.1 coordinate 10,394,881, forward strand.
TGTGTACTTCCACCGTGGCTGGCATTCCGTCTTGGGGCATGTTCGGCAGGACCTTGACCAGGTGGCCCCCAGGGCTGAACCGCGCTACGACATGGGGCAGGGCAAACTTGGCTGGGGTCAGCCGCTCTGGGGGTGGAGGGGTGACTGAGGGCCAAAAACACAAAGGAAAAAAAAAAGGGACGAGAAGTTATTTCCTGACATTCTGGGACTTCAGTACATGTACCTGAGTGGCCCCCTCCCCTCCCAGTCCAGGTTGACTGCCTGCTTCCTGACTCCACAACTATTTGGACTTCAAAGGACAATGAAGGGATGTCTACCAGTCAATGGCGTTCCCTGGTATAAATGCAGCATGTGGCATAGGTCACCCAGCAAAGCATAAATGAGGGCCGATGTTGTCAGCGCCCTCTTTTGCTCGAGCATGAAGCCAATAGAGGAATGAGGCACACGACAACTTTACATGTATGTACATCCGGGAAGCCCCCCAGTTAACAAAGCCGCATTATGCCAGCTACTGCTCAAAAGACATACTGGACCTTGGCAGTTTGTTGCTCTAAACAGTGCCTGACAAAACACGCTTCCCCAAAACTTACAGAAGGCACAGTAATCACATACTCAGACTTTTCTACAGCAAAACAACTGTAACTGTGCTATTCAAATGTATTCATTCAAATTTTAAAGACTGCATCGCTCAAGTCACTTTAGAACAATAACCCTGTCTTTTTTGCCTCACTTGGTTTTACTTAAGCAGGGGTTTGACGGCTTTCTGGAAGGAATCAATCAGGCAGTGTGAACCCCACATAATTACTCACGAACAGCACATCATTTGTTTGTGTCCATCCTTTTTTGTCGAGGTCATGATTTGTAAACTACAGTTGGCACACAACTAACAGCATATTGAAAGGAGACGCAGTGTTATAATTGCTTTAAAATCTATGATACAAAAATTCTTAACAGTGCGAAAAGGTCAATTAATGAAGACAGAACCCAAAAGGCTGTTGTACAGCTCACCTTGCTTAACCTCCTGGTACATTCCATCTGTGCTGTCCCCGTACCCATATGTACTCCCATACTGGCCTTGGTATGGCATGCTGCTGTTGGCATTCTGGTTAGTGTACTCCTGGGCATAGATGCTGCTCTGGTCGGCACTGTACCTCTCTGGCGTGCCTCCGCCCTGGTGGTGAAACTCCGACGCAAACCTGGCCAGAACAAAAGGCAGAGACTGGTGAAGATGTGAAGGGTCAACTACAGAAATGCAGATTTCAAACATCCACATACACTGCTGATGTGACTTGGACAGACATCAACAGCACACAGGTATTAGTGGATTATCAAGGATAAAGCAGGGAATTTTAAGAAATTTATGTAGATGTGTCCAAAACCAACTTGATCAGATCAAATGCAGCACTAAAATGGCTTGGCAAATTGGTCAATTCCTAATCAGTTATGTTCACACACCAACTTAAATAATAAAGCCAAACTGATTGATCTTGTCTTTAAATTCAGAATGCTCCTTGGTCAAGGACCTTGGACTGGTGGCAGAATGTAAAGAACATACATGTAGGTTAAAGTTCTGCTGATTCTTGACCCTCCATGCTGCTGAAGGACAGCATTTAATAACAGTCTGAAACAGGCGTAACCGTTTACCTCGAGTCACCTTGGCTGCCTTGGTAGCCTTCCCTACCAGTCTGTGATTCCGTTGATGACCAGCGCTGCTCTGGGGCACTGGTGTTTTGCCTCTGGCTTTCGTCCGCACGATCGCGGTAATACTGTTTCTGCTGTTCCCAGTTCTTGTAGCGCTCGTCGTAACTGCGGTTGCCGTAGTAACCTTGTTTGGCCCAGTATTCCTGGGCCTGTCTGTCGTACGGTCTGCCATAGGCATCATAACCTGATTTTGAGCGAGACAGCAAATGATTCCCAAAATTTCAACTTAATAAGAAACTAGTGCGGTGGCTTGAACTGCGACATGGAGATAGGGATGGTTCCTCTTAAACTGGGCATGATCATTCCTTTGAATTTACAGAGGGGTAATGCTGTAGCAAGTGACCTTAAGAGAAGAATTTTAAGAGAAACAGAGCAAAAGTTTCTATATATTCCCAGTTCAGATCATCCTGGAGAAGTAGTTTCAGTGGTTAGTGCAAGATATAGCGTGAATTTGAAATGTCCCTCGACCTAAAACATGACACTTGAACTCTAACCTCTGTAGTAATCCCTTGAGTCCCTCCTGTCATAGCTTCTGTGGTAGGCATCAGCACCATAGCCTTTCTCCTGCCTCGATCGGGGCCTCTGTCTGTCTTCTTGATCAGGGTACGTTTCCTGCTTGGATTGGTCTTGGTAGCCCTGTCGAGACCTTGGTCTCTCCCGATCCCGATCAGAGTATCCCTGCCTCGATCGGGGCCGCTCGGGATTGTTGTATCCTTGTCTCGAATAGGACCTTCAAGAGACATACAAGTATATGAGAAATCTTGAGAAGTTCTTGATTCCAGAAGTATTTTATTCTTTATGCTTTGATTGTGAAATTGTATGCGTCATACAAACTGTCTCTAAGTTCGCCTGATTACTGCTAAACATTTTCAAACACCACCCATATGTTGCAACACTGTGGGAATGCATGGCAATCCAGATTCACGCTGCAATGGCACGGGAAATCAAGACAAGTTTCTTATAATTAACCCTAACCGTCCTCAATCCTTCACCTGTTGGAGGACTGAGGATGGTTAGGGTTAATAAAGTAATGGTCATGAAATAAGAAGCCACCCTAACTGCCACACACAACAGAAATGGACTTCATTTCAATGAGCACTGTATTATACTTTATAAACACCATCCTTCGCATTCCCAAGTGTTTCTTGCTACTCCTGTTGACCACTAATTCCACAGCGTGAATGACAGCTGCAAAGCACAGTTTGCATCTTGTCACATTTAGCAGGGATGTTATTCACAATATGACCAACACACCTGTTGGCATCATATCCTGATCCTCTGTACCCATAGGCCCGCTGCCTATCCCATGCAGCCTGCCTGGCGTAGTAATCATACTGCTGGCTACGGTAATCGTAAGGATACCGCTGGTCGTAGTACTGCCTGTCATAGTAAGGGTCGGCAGATCGACGGTCATACCACTGATTGCCAGCTGGGGGTCCCTGATAGCAGAAAAACAAAAGCACAACTTTACTGGTGGGGAAAAAATTTGATTTTACAAGTACTTTCCTAGCTATTTTGACACGAAAAAATGAGTTCTGATGAAACTTCCAATGTGCAAGACCTAATAGAAAATACTTAGTACTTAACCCTAACCTTCCCCAACCACACAGAATTAAACAGAAGTAAAGTGTTTAATTCTGTGAGGATACGTCTGGTAGGCCCATAACAGCTGGTTTTTGCAATTGGGTTTGGCATACCTCAGAAAAACAAAGTCCAACAAACTCTGTGCACATATGGGTGTTTGGCTTTGTGAGAATGGGGAAGGTTAGGGCCAGCAACCTTTGGTGGTTAAGGTTAAACTGCAAGATTTTCTTTTCTGTAATTCCACAAACCCCAAGACAACCAACATTCCAGATTTCAAAAATTATTCGCAGAAATGCCCAAGGACAGCTTGAAGTCATACTTTGACAGGTCTGGATCATCACAGATCAATTTATCATTTTATAAAGGAGCTGGTACTTTGTCTTTTGGCGGTTGATTTTCAATTAACAAGAATTAACAATGATGAATTGACTAATATGTACCTGCTGTTGGAATTGTCTTGGGTGGTTTTGAGGTTGCCCATACACTTGGTCTTGCAGCTGAAATGATGGTTGTTGTTGTTGCTGCTGCTGCTGCTGCTGCTGCTGCAACTGCTGCTGACTTTCAACACTTGGAAGTGGCTGCTGTGCCTGCTGGCTAGCCACTGTCTGGTTCTGCGGCAGTTGCTGCTGATTTTCGACACTAGCAGGCAGTTGTTGGAGCTGCTGAGATGCAGCAGCCTGGTTCTGAACTGGGCCAGTCTGTGGAACCCCAGTAGCAGCCAGTGTCGACTGTGTAGGTTGAATGTTACTTGGGGCACTAGATACACTGCCCACAGGAGCAACACTGGCAGCTGCTGGTGGGGCGAGAGTAGGGACTGACGCCGCCAGTGACACAGTCTCTGGGGCTTTATTAGCAACAGGTGCGGAGGAAGACGCTTGCAGAGTTGGCTGTACCGGCACTGGCGGAATGGGCTGGGTGGGCAGAGGGTTCTGAGCGGGGTCCAACTTTAGGTTGCCCATGGTTTGTGTGACCTGGCTCATATCCGACGTTTGTACTGAGCCAGAAGAGGTCTGGGAGGACACGCTGGGCTGGCTTGGGTTTGAGGTTGATGTTGGAGTGGGTTGACTGGGATTTGGCTGAGTTGAGTTTACTGTGGGCTGAGTAAGTAGCGGCACTGCCTCTGCTGGTAAAGAAGGTACGCTGACAGATGCAACGCTTGCTGCTAAGTTTGCGGATGTCTGGTCGTGTGGGGTGGCAAGTCTTATCGGCGGGACAAGACTTGCTGTGGGTGGGGCAGCAGGTGCCAGAAGGATGTTGGCCGGCATTGGGGGAACCTCTGCTGACCAGAGAGGGGGCGACGGATTCACAGAGGTGAGCTGGGCTGGCTGGCCACGCTGAACGCTGCGAAATGCACTCGGATGAGTACTTGGAGACTTCTCGTCAGTAGGGCTGAGTTCCTTGGGGCCCTGGGGAACAGCTCTCTGTGCCTGGAAGGCTTGGAGCTTCAGCTGACCTGTTGGAGGTAATAAAGCGGATCCAGGAGGAACTGGGGGCAGAGACTGTTTTGTACCGGCCTGAACTGATGCCTCTAGTTGATTATAAGGTGTCACATTTGTTGCACTGGGAAGTGAGGTAGGACAGACTGCTGGAGAAACAGGTGGCACATTTTGTCCTGGCTCAAATGGCATTTCTTCAATTACTGGCCCACTTTCTTGCTGAAATTGAGATCCAAGTCCCAAGTTTGGGTCGGGCAATATTGCCTGATAGGATGATTGTTCTGGCTGTTGTACATTTTCAGGATCCCGTGTCACAGTGTTTGGAGCATCCTGTTGGACCTCTTGGTTCACAGGTGCTACAGAGCTGCTCTGGGGAGACAGGTCCGACTCCACCCTTTCCCTGTTCTGGTTTGAGCAAGTTTGTTCGACGGCAGCCGAATCAAGAGCATCCGAAAAAGCTTTCACACCGCTGCATTCACTTTGTTCCACCTGCTGATGAGCTGAAACTTGGCCCTGTGAGCCCTGCAGCACGACCGGAGAATCGTCTCCACCCCTGGGACTAACTGAACCCAAACTGGCATCTCGTAAGACCGGGCTGAGGGAGGGATGGCCACTGCCAGGTTGGTCGCCCAACATCGAGTTGCTTCTGCTGGTTGATGTTGACGGAGGTTGGGACTGGGAACTGACCAACCCGCCATGTAGCGAGCTTCCCTGACTACGACTGCTCATTTGGTCATCTGCAAGTGAGGGGCTCACTGCTAATACAGGTTGATCCGTCTTTTCAAGTGCTGCATTGTCAGCAATGGCTGATGGATAACTCCCTTGAGAAGATACCAATGGACTTGGCATGAAAGCATTATCATTTCTTATTCCTTCAAAGTTGACGTTTGGCTGGTCTGTGGGTACCCCTATCTGCTGTGGTTGTCTAACGGCAGAGTCTAAAGGCATACCTCTAACAACATTACTTCCGTCTGCTTGATTCTGACTTGGTTGAGTAAATGCATGGTTCACGGTCTGGGCGTCAATTTGGTTAGCACTGTGGGCTATTTCATACCCCGCGGGAGTCCTCTTGTCAGGGTTTATCACAGTAACTTGATCATTATGGTGCTCTTGACTGAACATGGCATCTGAAGGATGGGAAGTTGGGGGTTGGGTAGCTGGATGAGTAACTGGTTCTTGTTGATTAACAGGAAATTGTGGAGGATCCCCACCTGGCTGACCGTGGTGCTGCTGGTCAACAAGGGTTCCTTCTTGAACAGGGCCTTTGACTTGGGACTGACCTATGCTGGAATGTGGTGGTATAGACTGGCTGGGGTCACCAGCTACGGTAGGATCAAGGGCATGATCTGGGGTTTGTCGTTCACTTGCAGACAAACTTGGTGTTCCGCTAGACGCTAACACATCAGAGTCATCACCGTGGAAGAAGGAGCCAAAGCCTTTATGGGAATCATTATCATCACTGTATGCACACTCTCCATAATTTAAACTGGACTGCCCAACTTGTTGTTGCTGCTCCTGGTTGCTGTATTCAAACGATTGGTACGGGCCACTGTGGATTCCTGTGGTCGGGGCCTGGTTGTAGTCTGTAAACTGTTGCTGCCCAGGAACTTGGGTTGGGTTCCAGGGATGGGGATTGTCACCCACAGGGTCCATGTGGTTAGTTCCATTCAGTGGTTGACTTAACTGCTGCTGCGGCGGGACCCCGTTATTCTGCTGGACACTGTTCCACTGGTTGGCCGGGTACTGTCCTTCACCGAAAAAGGGTTGCCCATATGCCTGCTGGGGTTCATGGGGAACTGCGTAGCCTTTGTTGGCAAGCTGCTGTCCCTCTGGCACGATGTTACCTGGGGCTGGTGGTGGCTCGCCGGGATTGGTGGGTTGGTAAATAGCTGGTTGTGGCTTATGGTAATCAGCGGGATTCAAAAACACAGGCTGACCCCCACCAGGATGTTGGTTGAACCATTCCTGGCCGCTGCCACCTGGAGCCTGGTTATAAAATCCAAGATCTTGAGGAGGACCTGTTTTTTTTAAATGCAAATAAACAAAACTATTCAGTGATTCATATTTTACTTCATGATAAAGATCATACACGAGCCTTACAATCCGCTGTGCCAAGGTTTTAAACAACATTTCTAAAGAGAATGTCCAAGTTGTTTATTTGTCCTATCACATACATGTACAGGTAGATGTACAAACAACTAACATAATAAGGTTTCCACATCGCAATCGAGGTGTTGAGAAGACATCATAAATGTCTCTGGCTTCCACCAAGATAATGATTACACAACTTCTGCTATTCTTATCACGATTTCATGTTTAATCCATCCATCCAACAGTCATTCACTTCATCATGAAGCCAGGTGCACTGGAAAGAACTACCAACACAACAGAATTTTCTGGAATAAGTGGTTCATTTCAGAAAGCTCCAACTTTATTGGGCTACTCAGTAACTGAGACTCTGGGTTCGCTTTATGCACACAGTGCTTATTTTAGTGCATGCATTGTGTGCACAACAAACAGTATTGATCTCTGTGGAAACAGGTGCACTTGTCACAAATGAATCTGTTCCATATCAAAATTTTGTGTGCATGCATACATACATCAATACAACATCCGTTTACCATTTGTCCTAGAGCATTTCAAGTCAAAGAGGATTCAACCCAACATTTTACATGAAACAAAGTAAAACTCATCTATTGGATTATATTAACCATTATCACTGTTTTATGGTAAAGTAAGTGGGAATCTTCCAATTCTTTAAAAAAGATTTTTCATATACACTGTATGACAGTTTACTAAATAATTTGACAGAGTGACAACAGCCATGTTTCATGTAACAAGAGCATTACCATCTCATACACATAGTTAACCACTTGCTGCCGAGGAACCCCATTTCTAGCACCATGGGTTTATACGCAGAGCCGGAGTGCCCGAAATCTGTCAAAAGAGCTGGTCCATGTAACAAAAGACAGTACTTGGAACAAAAGACCTGCTGCTGGGAATGCCATCATTTTTTGGCTTGCATTTTTTAAGGTAATCAATCACTGTTTTTGAACAGTATACTGGTTTGGGGCATAGCGCGCCCGCGGATTAGCACCGTGGACAAAAGTTCTCCAGGGCCCCATTGATGAGTGACACAGCACCGTTGCATGCTAATCCATCTGCGTTTGAAAAGACGCCACTCGCATTCACTGGGGAAAAAGGAAATTATGCAACACCTCACCAATTCTGGGCTCTCTTTACAGGCCAGCAGGCCTGGCTGAAATACTCAGGAGTCAATAAAGGTTGCCTGTCAGCTTAGAGTAGCCACCAAACAGTCATTCGTGTGGGTGTAAAGGTCCATTAAATGAAATGATGAATTTTTGAAGAATTTTGAAAACTGAAAATCTTGAAAATCTCCCGTACATGTACATGTACGTGTGCACTGCATTTTTAAAAGCACCCGGCAGCAAGTGGTTAAGGTACTGAAGTACATGTATGTACACGCTACATTAAACTGTCCCTCTGATGACGTGGAATTCCACAGTAACATCTCAAGAATAATGTGCACAACTTACCTTGACTATAGAAGCCCCCCTGATTGTTCATTTGGCCTGGATCGCCGCTTGACATCCTAGTTTTTGTAGATACTTCTCTGATTATCTATAAATTGTTGAAGTCCTGTCTTTGTTAAAATTCCTAAAGGAAAGGAAAACAGCAAATGGCAGCAAAACGCAATGACATTAAATACGTGTACATACATCACATAGGGATCACAATGCACACTATTACATGTAGCTACTTTCACTCAAACATTCCCATATGAGCTCCTTCACAATCCACCAGGAGACTTTCGAGGAATTTGCATGATAGACAAAGGTACCGTACATGTATTATGTAGAGTACAGCCGATGTAATTTTACTATAGAGCTTGAATTCCAATGGAAGTGAACTATGCCACTGGTTCCTTGCACTAAGATTTGGGCAAACAGAAAAACTACGTGTGTGTTCAGAAAGTTAACGGACCTGCTTAATACTCATGAAGTGTTTCACAGGTTAAATCCCATCCAAGCAAAGCTGCACATACATGTACACTGTTTTTAACATTCTTGTTCCCCTAACCTTCGAGTTACCGGTGTATGTAAATGACATAGAATCTTCTCAGATTTGGCGCACATGTAGTCAGGGAAAACAAATTGAAACTTGCACAACTTCAGTCAAAATAAAAAAAATGTTCATATATCAAATATCTGTATTTATTCATACAATTTAATCCCTGGGCAGTTTAGCTGGGGTTTATGTTGCTAAATTCTGTGCCAACTCCATCACTATGCTCAAATAAAACTAAATGCATATTCTTTGAAGAACTTTATGGGAGACATCTAACCCCATGAAAAGCCAGGCACCCCGACTCTATAGTTCAGTATCAACAAAATACTGCAAAATGTATGTGTAGATTTTTCTATGTGTTCTATGATATTAAAAGTGGTAAAATCCTGATCCCTGTCCTTCAGAACAGGTCGAAACAATCAATTAGTGGATTTGGCTTTAAAATTAAAATTTGAAAGTTAATGAGTGGCTAGCAATATTTTGCCACTGGCAAGTTACTCTTTCCCAAGCCATACAGTTTTTATTTACAAAAATGTCAAGAAATACCGAATACCTCCTTCTAGATCCTTTCATTCTTAGATTTGTCAACCCTGTACCCGTACTTAGAAATCCTTAACAGGTACATGTAGTGACACTGATGTTTTGTTACATGTACCTAAAACAGTTTTTTATGCAGCATGTCCATAAAGGAGAAAGTGGTTTGATATTTTTCTCTCTCTGTTTCCCATTTTGCAGCACTTGTGCTTTCTTCTGACCACTGGAACAAGACCCACTGACCTTTGTGAAACAATTCACCTAGTGCTTCCTCTTATAGAATCATTCTAGTAAAAGAATAACTCCAACAATAGGTGCAAACAAGGTAACATCAGTCAATGAACACAACTGTTTCACCAGCCCCCAACCCCTCTGAGTTCTTGTTGGTCAGTTTCAGTCATATTAACAAAGCTGGGTAGTGGCAACGATTATATTAGAAAATTTCTAAATGTCTACATGCAGGTTTACACTTATAAACTGGTCTGGATATACATGTACACTGTACACATATGCCATTGGCCACATAAATGTGTAACACATGTACTTTAGGTTTTCCTTAGACATGTTGGAAAAACTACCAACTACAATCTGAAAAGAAAAAAGTTCGAACTTTGTAATTGGCTTCTTTTGGGGAAAGGTTGGTCATAGTTCCTTAATAAGGACATCACTTTTTTTTCCGTTGAGAAGGTTCATAAGCCACAAGAAAGTGATAACGTGTCTAGTAAAACATCAAATACAGCAGTGACAGCATTTGAAGCATTTACTTCAAAACACTTAGAATTTTTCAAACTAGTCTCACACCATAGTTTCTGTGCACAGGGTGTCAAGGGATGCCTATTTCTATGGAACTCCTCCTGGAAGGGTAATAACCTTGGAATGAAACTAATTTACAAAAACATGGAAAAATGGCAATGACATAAGGATTAAACCTCGTTTACCATTCCAAATCACTCCAGTCATCAGCGGTTATGATAGTCTCTGTAACATTACAGTACAGCGTATAGACCACACCACAGCCATTTTTAAAACAACACATGAAAAGGAATGTACCCCCAAAATGGGAATGTTATGCTGTGATCATAGACTGTGCAAAACCATGGCAGGAAACTTGCATGTATCTAGTGTCCAGTGGCAACTTTTTGTTGTGCACTTCTGCTGAGCATGAAGGGTAATTTTGCCTGTGCCATGTGTTAAAATCCACAGTGACAACATGCCAACCACGAGGGTAAGTAAAAATCAACACATTTCCTGATCAGGCATGTAAGGGCAAACTTTGGAAAAATCTTCATATCGGGATATCAGTTGAAAACAGGAGCACAAACCCTTTCAAACTGGTCTGAAAATTCTTGGTCTCACTCTTAGGCCTGTTTGTCACGTTAGTCATTTAGGGCCTAGGCCTTATGCCCAAGTAAGTGATGGCCTAAGTGTTTTCTAAGTAAAGGGTTCAATATTTTCTCAGCTAAATTGGACTTTTTAGAACAGATATCTTTGTGTGGCCAATAAACCACTGTAGGGGGAAAATAGTCATGATAGTGATGTCTGCAGGCAGGTAAGCATAGACCTAATAAGTAATTAGGCCTAAGTCATGTAAGTACAGTATGCCTAACTCTGAACTTTCACCATGTTCACCCACAATTCCACTTTCTTTTCCTTTTTCCCCCCAAAATAGTGTATACGACTGGTTAACAACGCCAAACTGGAAAGCACACTGTTAGTAAATTCATCAGAATACTGCATGATTTATTCTATATATTGTGAAACTACTTCTCAATCAAGGAAAATAGTAAGTGCAAAACTTTTCACGAAATTGGTGATACATTGACAATTATGCTACGGAAGCAAAGGCACAAACGCAACGGGGACGGCATGGAAAATCTCATCAAGATATCGACGTATAACATAATTCACTAAAAAAATAACACTATTCCGCTATAGAGTTCATTTGTACCTACCTTTTTTTAATGTATGATCTTCAATGACAGATACTGCCTGATATTTGTGGGGTTTTACTTTAATGACTATGTAAAAAAGTGACAAAATATGGATTGATCTGTTTGCACAGATTCCCCGATTCGATGTCCGTATCTTCGGCTACGTGTCTTTGCGCATGCGCATGCGTGGATTGATCGCAAAGTAAAACGCACAGCAGGTTGACGAAGGCTCATTTTTCAAGTTGACACCGGGAAAAAAAGTTAATTATTTTCAATTTTTCGTTTCAAACTGATAAAAGAAGTAAATAAAAGAACTCAAAAATTTCTTCCTCGGAACAGCTAAACTGAGCCTCCGTTCTGTCGTCCTGACCGCCTTTGAGACCCTTGACAAAAGTTGCAGGAATCCCCTGAGAGGAATCCCGCCATGACTTTTGAATTTCCTCCTGGCCAAAAAGTATGATCCTGTTCCATTTGCCTTTTAGTTTTATATACAGACGTATCTGGGCCTTTTAATGAAGATGCTCAATCCAATCATCGTTGTTGGGGTCAGTGGCGCACCCAGGGAGGGGGGGGGCGCTCCGGGGCTTTTTATTGCAATTTAACTCACAAACGAGGATACAAAATTAGGCCTAAAAACGAAGATACGCCTATACACTATATTATTATTTTAATAATCTAACCATAGCTATGACCGATCTCTGTAATGGACCGAGCAATCTGGTTAATCCAGCGGCGTGGCTGAAAAATCGTCTACCCCCGGCACCGTCGCCCCGCTGCATATCCTGATGTGATCACGATTATGTACTTGTATATGTCCAACATCCAGTCACCCCCCGGCCCCGGGGGGGCCCTCAAACTTTAGCGTGAAGCCCCCGCTAGCTCTCCCCTCCCCTTGCTCAGAATCCTGGCAACGCAGGGGGTTAATCATGGGTCCTGGGTTAATCATAACCCAGTTAATAGTTCCGCTCTGTATATGCTGTATATCATATTATGGACAGGCTAGCGGGTCCGTGTGCGTTCGTTCATTCGTTTTTCGAAATTAAAACAAATCACACAACCAGACACAACTTGATTTCAGTTTTTGATTTGAAAACCAAAAATGACGGAAAAGACGAAGAAGTCCTTTCTTGTTTTTGCTGTTGAAAACGAAAAATAAAAGTAGACCTGTTTTAAATTTTAATCCCAATTAATCCCACGTAATTTCAAGAAGGTGTCACTGACGTTGGCACTTCTCAAGATAAAAGTTGCCCTTGAGCATGCGATAAATGTGCTTGTGAGTTGCTCCTCCTTTACTTTGGAAGCATCAAATTCCTCGTACTACTCTTGATTCATGCATGTTTGATTGATGGCTTACAAAGACGTTTTTTACGTTTCAATAAAAAATTGAACTGTTTTTCATTCTTGGAGCAATAGATTACGCTGTTGTTCGTTTTCACTTGGCGGAAAAACGAAAAAAGAACGTGATTATCGTTTTTCGTTTTCAAATGAATGGCGACAGAGAAACGACTTTTTCTGTTTTCATTTTTATTGTTTACACATCGAAAAACGAGAAACGACTTTTTTTTTTATTTTCTTTTTCAAATCGAAAAACGAATGAACGACACGTACGTACATATGTACGTCCGGCCGGGCGGACGTACCCGGTACCTCGCGCCGCCCATGATAAACGTGTTATCAAAGTTCAGAGGTTTTCACTGGTAGTCAACTTATTATACGTGGCTTATTCACTGAAACTGTCGGATACCGTGCAATTTACGTTGGCGCTGGCCACGTCGCGCTGGCACTCGTAATAGTGGCATCAGTGGCTGTGTACCGATAATTTGTGTCCCTTATTTTCCGCTTTTCTTGCAATTTCAAGTCCAAAAAAAGCAATAAAACAATCGCCATGGTATTAGTGACGATGATAGCTCGGTTGGCGGACGGCCTACCGCTAGCTGCCTCGATGCAGGAGGATGAACAGGCTAGTAATGAATGTGTTAAATTACTGAAATTAATCGCGTTATTGCTGTTAACCAGCTGTGGTATTTGTCAGGACTGTTTACCTGATTACAACTTCTTATACGATTAGGGCCTTGTACGTTGCATGGTTTGTGCTGAACAACATGAATTCCACTCAAAGGGACATATGCTTGCAATTGCTGTTTTTCTAACTACAATAAATACATGCATTGTCCATTGTAAACGTGCCATGTGGGCCGTTGGCCTACGGCTAGCCTACGTACATGTACCATATAGGGTCGGCCCATTCCTACCCACAGTTCTGGGGGAACCCCGTTCCCACGTGCGAGCGGGACAGACGTCGGACCCCTCAGTCTGACAGTCTAATTTTGGGGGGAAGGCCTACGACTACGTACGATATGTACGATAGTAATATGCCCATATTACTAATGCTAGGCCTAATGCTAGTACTTTTAGTAGTACTAGTGACAATAGGGATTAGGCCAACATCATGTATCACCATGGCAGTGCCAGTGGCTTTTGAAAATTATTAGCTTCTGTCTTAACATAGGCTAACAATGTAAGTTGTAACATTAATCAAAATACATGTAATTGGTCTTGTTTTCCTCACTTCTTGAAGACCTACATGTATAATGGCTTACAGTCACACCCTAACCACAGCATCTGCCTTAGCTGTACATACAAATGTATGCACCGACTAGCATAATGTATGAGCAAGGAGGAAATTATGGCCAAAATAAACAGGAGGTTAAACAGCTGGAAAGTGCAGGTTTCGAATACAAATGCTATTATTGTATTATTGAAGACACCTCACATGTTTGAATATGGCAGATTTGAGTCGGGTTTATATCTACACTTTCTAAGAGATGATGACACATAACAGGATGATATCTTCCAACTTTGATACAGTCTGGCCGTAGTTTCATGGAATATCAGAACCAGGCCAAGATGCTCTTCAAAAAACTCAACCAGCAGTCACCAACGAAATGCAGCATAGAAAGTGGGCCCATGGTGTTTCAGTAAGTCAAATAGAACGTTACTCATTTTAGTTTCTGAGTCCTGATGTCCAAGACTGCCTTATTGAACCATATACACATAGTCAAGTGTTGATGAGAAGAAGAGGTTTCAACTGCTATTTTAAGTCGTCTTCATCAATGACAAAATTCAACATAGTATGTGTCTGACAAAGGTTGGGGATGCAGTGAGTAAGTGGGCATGGATAGTTGGACCAAGTATTGTTCAGGTCAGACACTTCACAAACCTGCTAAATTGTGCCATAAGGTATGAACATAACATTTTTACATTAAAACAAATTGAACCAAGCAGCACTTCAGAAGGGAATGGACAGGTAGTACCTGAATCAGTCAGGCTGTTTTCCCAAAGCTTAACTATCGGTATTCATGTTTGAACAAGTCCATTCTGTTGAATCGGAACTGCGGGACCGGTTAAACTGTTGGACACTTCATCAGCACGCTCACAGCAGAATTGCCTTGCTCTCACAGTTACCTTATCGAGGTTGGCGTTGTCTACCTGGTCCTGTGTGAGAAGCAGTACGCCAAGCGGTTAGCCTTTGCCTACCTGGAGGAGCTACAGCAGGAATTCTACTCACAGTACAGTAAGAAGGTTAGCACAGTCACCAGACCGTACTCCTTTATTGAATTTGGTAAGGCCGCACATCATGTATAATTTCATAATGAACTAATTCAGTGTCTTCTTTTATTCTTAACATGAATGATCCGTATTTCTCATCTGCTGGTTACGGGGGCACAAGTTCTCTTGTAGTTACAGGATTTAGAACATATTAAACTTTCAAATGCCGTCAGCTGTGTGTGTAATTATTAAGGAAATAAATTTCCCAATACCTCATCAGATTCCTCTTGCATCTTTCCATTAAACTGCATCCATCCATCACAGATTAGTGATTCTTGAAAAACGACTATTTGTTACCATTGCCAGGAAGGGTATTTACCCAGGCCTTTCTTGATCACATCACCCTGTGCATCCTCAGAAAGTGGAAGATTTGGGAGAAGTTGGCAACATTCTGTCTTTTTAATATATACTCCAAGGGCAATAGAGGTCAAGGCAACATCCCAAACTAATCTTAGCCTCCATCATGCCGTCACAGTATACAGTCTTAATGCATGTACCATTGCTGCGATTGACCCTTGACATTTTGGCGTGTTTTTAATTATCAACAGACACATACATCCAGAAGCTGAAGAAATCCTACACAGACACCAGGGCCCGACGGAACATCAGCCACATCAACACAGAGCTGCAAGATGTGCAAAGGATTATGGTCCAGAATATTGATGACGTCATGCAGAGAGGGGTGGCACTGTCAGGTGTGTGGTCGTATCACTCAAACCTCACTTGGGAATTTTTTTTTTCTCCAAACTGTGGATTTTTGGCAATGCATAGTTCAGAATCAGAACAAGTGAAACTGGGTGTAAACTTTTTTTCAAGTTCAGTATTTTTGCAAAATGTAGCTGATGTATTTTGACAGAGCTCATTTTTCCGACCCCGAGACACAATTTGCTGAATCGCTGCAATACTCACTTTTATGATTGCCCCACACTTTGCTGTACAAATAGAGTGAGTGGATGTCAGCGACACACTCCAAGAAATGTTGAGCAACGTTTCTACATGCGATCCTTTGTTATGTAAATGGTATTATCCAGTTGACACCTCTAGACTCTGCTGAAAAACACACTTCCAAGCCCTCCATGTGGAGGATACTGGCATATCAATTTGACTAATCCCATTTAGACCTAGAACATAGTGGCCTCACACTTTGCTTTACTCAGTTTCCCATGAGGCTCAGTGGATCTGGTCCCACCTCATGTGTGCAAAGCATGACTCCTTACTTTACAGGTCTGTTGCACCAATGGAGCACGAGTTGAGCTACCAAAAGAGCGTCACTGCCACAACGTTTTAGGCCCCCCCCAAAAAAGTCTTTCGTCTCTGGTCTGCATGCGCATCGATTTCAAGCATACACGATAGTCTTCGTGTTTTTTCTCTGCGAGAGCTGCAACACCACGCTCTGTTGCTGCACCGCCTCAACTTTTGGGGGGGGCAGCTCTATCTTTTACTCAGGGCAATAGATCCCAACAGGATCAATGTTGAACGAAGTTTGTTGTCAGCATATAATTGATAAAGCTGGTTTAGTCCCTTGACTTCACAATGAGTGTCTGCAGTTGCCTGTACAATCCAACCCTGGAGGAGAAAAAAAAGCTGCATCACCGCATCAGTCTGACCCGAGACAAACTATGTTTTTTGGGCCTCAGCTAAGATTTGCTCACTCCTGGTATTTCTCTTGAATTTTTGTATTTTCCAGATTTGGACAACAAAGCCAGCAACCTGTCCTCGTTGTCCAAGAAGTACAAACAGGACGCCAAGTACCTAAACCTGAGATCAAGAAATGCCAAGATTGCCGCCGTCATCACGTTACTCGTAGTCTTTCTCATCTACCTTAGATACTGGTGGTTTTAGGACTAGGCACCACTCTTTTAATACATGTATATGTGTGTACATATCCGACAATAAGGGCTCTGTTAAATTGAGGCAGTGGGAAGAAAAATGGCATCTGTTTCAAATAAAACCATATGTATTTGTGGGGCAGAAATGATGTCATAAAGTGTCCTTAAGCAACCACTCATCAAGGAAGAAGGTACCATTTCACAATACAAGTGTGCTGCCCAGTGTTTTAGCTGGAAAGGTCACTTCTGAGCTTTGCTGACATCTTTGCATATACACATGTATATCCTAATGTTCACCTGTTCATCATTGCTTAAGCATCCATTGTCGGGTCTTACAAATGCAGTGGTTTATTTGAGCACAGTTCTAATTTCAAATCTTGCTCGCCCAAAAATAGTCAAAAAGTGCAGTCTTTATGCCAAGTGAATACCTTCAAGAGCTCAGATGTTGAAAATCATTCCCAAAATGTGCTGCTGCTGCAAAAAAAAAACAGCCTCCAGTTGCACAGTGAAAGTCCCGTTGAAAAGAACTGGACCCAGATATCAAAACTGTGCCTGCCAAAGAGGAGCCTGGAACTCTCTGATTCCTACAGTAACTGAAATTTGGCAATGTGAATGAAAAGATTAGTTTCTTGGATTTCAATCCAGATAGCCTTATCTCTGTTGGACTCTGTTGGGTTTGGTTGAAATCCTATTAACACATGCTGCATGGTTAGGGTCGAGGAACCAGAAACCAGCTTCTTGTTCAATAGGCTACCGGTATGGGTTTTGTAGTTCATAGGGTTCCGTGGGCAGAATAACTGACAGAAATTATATATGACGACGTTGCTCTTCAGCTTGCATCAGTGTATGAAAACAAACTATTCATAAAGAGGACTTATACATCAGTACTGGTGTTCAAGGTGCAGATCATTATCGTTAATCTATGTACCACGATTTTGTTGCCCTGTTCGAAACAAAAGTAGATACTGTCTCTGCGTTATGGAATTAAAACTGGTTTGGAGAACTAGCCATCAGACTTCACGCTAAATAGCTTAACTAAGCTGTGGATCACAGAATTTATCATTTACTTTTGTTTTTTCTACTTTTGACAAGGTATTGGCCAAGTTATTTTCTCTCATTTAGAAATCTCACTCTGAGTTCTGCCAGTTTTGTACAAAATCTCACAAGTCTCAGACATCACAAATTATTTCATTCAAATTATTTCTTTATGAATCTTCAATTTTTCATATTTTGGGTCACTTTGTGTCAGTGCTGCCCATGATCATTGTATAATACTAATTTAACGCATTATGTACCACACGTTTTCTGTGTCCTCCAGTGTCATTGGCAATGTTCCAGGTGTGATGGTGGAGTGAGCAGTGTGAATGGAAACTAAACATTCCAGGGAGGGGCATCGTAGTTTGCCCACCACGATAGTACAGAGCATGGTTGAAGTTCATTTAAATCTTGTCATTCTCATCTGGAAAATCTGCACCCTATGCAAAACCCAAAGATTGCTACAGCTCCAATATACAACAAAACTGCAGAGTTACATCACTGTGCTTAGTAAAATAAACTAAGAACTCTAGTCCTGCATTGCATGACTTGTATGCCGAATATTTATTGCAACTCAGAGAAAAAAATGGCATTAAAAGACTCCATCATATTTAACACATCTTCTTCGGCCTCCATTTCTTTCGTTCACGTATAAATGCCCATGTTTCAAAGAAACCATTAATCTACACAAATATTCTTTGGATTTCGTTGAACACTTTCAGGTGAGTCACTGCCATCCAGATGGGCTGGGTTTTTTTTTTCAGGGCTTTCCAGAAAAATTGTACATGAACAACCTCAAGACCAAGAGAATGGATGTGACTGATGCCTGAGTTGCAGGCTAGGGCTTTAGCAGCATTAATTCTCCTCGGTCGGTCTTGAACGTTAGTTTAAGACAGGCCACGCACATATTTATTACCATTCATAAATACCAATTTTAGTCAGAAGAAGTCAATATATGATCACTTTCCAACGATTTTGTTCTAGAATTTTACTTTTATTCTCTGTAACACCCCGTCCATTTTCTGGTATATTCCTTTTGCAAGTTGTCCAGAAGAATCGCCATGTAAAATATGGACTTGGCCCATGCATGGCGAGTTGTGCATGCCGCTTTGCACAGAGAATCGTGACCAGTAGGGATGGATTAAACTGTCTCGTATCCAGGTGCCAGAGCGTTTTTTTACGCAGCGGGCATTATCAAATGTTAACCCCCTTCACGGCAGGATTATTTTGACTGTGACTGCTGGGCTCTGGTATGCCCTGAATGGAGGGCTTTGTCCATCAGCAGGCCCCAATGAACCAGCAGCTGCATGGTGAATACACTGTATGCGTGGTATGTACTAATCCTCACACAAAGGTGCGGTAGTAGCAGTCCTCCGTAGCGAAGGGGTTAATACGCGGTCATGTTGCAAGTTGTTGAATAGGGAAACTGAGGTATTTACGAATGTGTATTCATGCACATCCCTGGCACTGAATACACTGCATACGCCAAAGACATGACTGACCAGAGACCTGCTCAGCAAGCAAATCTTCGTGAGTGTGTTACGCCACACATTGCATCAGCCAACCAAAACAAACACTGAAAGTCTTGAAACAGGACTGGTTGGCAACCATTCAGAAGACGGTGAGTTTCCGGTGTTCTTCTCTGTTGTTCTGCTGTCTCTTGATCTTTCTCTCGGAAGATTTGAGATTTTGTAGTAGCCGCTCTGTGGCATCTATCTTCTCCTTGATCTTGGATGCTGTCAGCTTGTCCCTGAGGAGGAGGTTGAGTGCTTGTTTGTGATCGGTGACTTGCGTAATGCTTCTTGTAAATGCACATTAATGCATACTAGTGAATCTGCGTGCCAGTAGGCTTATGTGATCTGACGCCACAGTTACAATTCAGGTAATTTGTTAGTACAATCAAAAGCTGATTTCAGACTCTTTGTAACTAATTCATGTATTTGACCACATCCAAAGTAGCTGTTCATTGAAAAGAATTTCAGCTGATTGACTGAGGCATGCAACAGTCTATCCAATAGCTGCAAATACGGCCGTTTTCGACACAACTTCAGAAAGATCGCACCTTTTCACCTAACATTTTTCAAATTTCACAATGCCACTAGTTTAAAAGTCCCCATGGCCCCAATTTTCCGTCTTGTATCACTGTTGCGGATCACATTCTTATGGTCAGTGAAATACTGTACCTTTGAATTTATCAGGACTTTGGAAATAGCCCTGTGTATGCCATACCTTTGGTTTCTCTGCAGCGACTCTTGTAACCTCATAAGCTGCTTCTCAGTACTTCGGATGTCTTCCTCTGTCCTCACAAGCTATTGATGAACAAAAATAATAGCAACACTGATAAACTCAACAGCTTCACACAAAAAATTAACATTTTTAGGAAGAGTGTGGAAGCCTTAAATCCGTTTAAAACTTCAGTGTTTTGGCTTTCTGAATTTCAAACCCAAAGCAGTCTGTGTGGCTTTTGTGCCTTCAGGGCAAAATCATAGATGAATAAAACTGATCTTCAGTTTGTTTGTGATTGTTTAATTGACATTTGTCAGAATTACCCAATTTTGTTCTTCAGCAGACCCCTGACTCTGTGGGAAAAAAAAGGCTAGAATTGAAATGACTGGCCAGTGTGCCATTTGCACCAACCTGTATGTTGAGTTTCCTGCCTGGCTTCTCCTGCTTGTCCTTTGAGGGGTCCTTCCCTTGGAAGTTCCTGTTGTTGGAGTTTTGCTGAATTAGCTCTGTGATTTTGGCTGAAGTTAAGATAGAAACATACAAGAATGTCATGAACGAAAATCACAAAAAGGCTACCGTGGGCAAATTCTGGATATAATTTCATGGATAAACACTTCAAGAAACCTAACAATCTTTAACATTTCAAAAGCCCTTCCAGTTTTGCCTGATTACTTCTTTTGCACGCGGAGTTGCCATGGAACAAGGACACTCTGCCATTGAACCATGAAGAGCTGTGAAAATCAATCCAGCCAAGTAGACATGATCATTATAGAGTTCAATCCTTGACGAAGAGGAGAAAGACGGTCTTCAATCAGGATAGTGTGTGAGTGTGAGCGAGTGTATCACAAACATTTCAGAACAACTCATAGCCTCTGGGAAGCTTGCTTTGCTGTTTAAATCACTCAGCCTTTTGTGAGGTAAATCTAGGGCAAGCAGTTGATATCCTTCTCTCTCGTGCTTTATTGGCCCTCCAGAAATGACATCTGTGGAATTTTGTCATGTGTCTAACGTGTTCCAGTGAAAATAAGTGTTCTGGTGAAAACGTTGAACGAGCTCTTGTCAGACTTCTCATCTAAGCACTCACTTTTCTTGCCGCCTAATTTCCTGTTGATGAAGTCAAAGACGTTTTCTTTCTCCCTGTGTTGGCCACTGGATGAGGATGACCCTCCCTGGCTGTGGTGGTGACCTTTGCCCTTCCCTTTCTTCTTCTTTGGCTTACCCACAATGCCAAGCTTCTTCATTTCTCGAAGCTCCATGCATTTATCAAGTGATTTACCTGGCGGCACAAAATTACACACTATAGATTCTAACAGTGGAACACGTTTTAATAGCCACACCTTCACAAGGGTACCACACCCCTTCTAAATGAAACACTTTTGAACTAGGAATCCAAGAGCATCTAAACATTCATAGTGAATGAAATGTACCACAATTTGTATCAATTTGTTAGATCATGTTCGAGAAACCATCATTTCATGTATCTACAACCATCAGGTTCAGAGGAATAATTAATGTCATCCAAATTACATGTTCATCATTTGTGACACATTAAATTATTTTTCACATAGGATGCAAATTTCAACAACAAAAATTCTTACCATCTTATATGACAGATGCAGCACCAGATGTGGTGCAAACAAAATTTTGTTGAAGTCAATAGGTTTCTGGTTACAGTGAAATTTGAGGAAGTTTCATATGGCATACTTTGCTTCGACTGCACTTAACAAACACTAATTTACAGTTTTGATGTGACAATGTCCATCCACGCCCACCTACCCTGTGGAATAATCACAGCTTCAACTGGTTCCACTCTTCCCTCACCGTTCCTTCCTAATCCTTTCCTGAAAACATTCACAAAAAGGGGAAAGAGTGACTCAAGTGAACAAAGTCCAGTTGTCAACGTACAGACAAGTTTTCAGAAGATGATGCAAAATAATCGTAAGCTGGGTTACAGACTACAGAGTGTTGCACTTCCAAAACCTTCCAACTTGAAACCATTTTAAATGTGTTCATTTTTACTCAGGATTCCAAATATGTTTTCTCTAGAGTGCATGAAATCTTTTCCCCAAAAGGGACCTTGAAGTACAATTTTGTAGCAAGGGCTGACTAAAGGCCAGTTCACAATTCAGGCAAATGTGAAAGCAAAGCAAATTTCACCATAGAAAACACTTGCAGCAAAATACACTCAACTTAATGTGTTCAATATTTGCAAATTTGCAGAGCGAATATTTGTTACCTGAAGTCACAAAACCATACTTTTGTTATGCTGGCTTTGCCAGCCAGTAAGGAACAGCCTTAACTAGGCATTAAATTGAGGAATCCTGCATTTCACACATAAATCTTTTCCCACTCCAAACCACCACAGCGCTCAACGTTAATGGGTTTTTCTGGACATAAACACAGTGTAAGTTTAATGCAAGTGCCAATATGTTGAAGACTAGTCAACAAGTTGAGAGTGCAAAAGCCTACCCGAACTCATAGCCCATTTTGGCCATTAGCATGGAGCCAATCCCCCTGGTGTGTGCCTCCCATTCTCCCAGGGGGATTCCATCCCCCGACGGTCTCCAGGCGATGCGGGGAAAATCTCCCTCGTCCTCCTCCTTCTCTTCCTGCTGCTCAACTGATCTCGAGTAGCTGGTGGACGGGAGGTTGGCTTTATCTTCCTCATTGTCATAGTCGTCATCACTGGACGATGACAAAGACGGTGACGATTCCTCCCTTTGCTCTGGTGACAAATTTCATTATCAACTCTTTTGTACCCGTAGGAATAAGCAATGGGACCTGTAACTCAGGTTCCTTGGTCCTTCAGATACTTTCCCAAGCACCAAGCTTGCCCCTTTAGAAATTTCACAAAATATTTCTGGGCATGCTAGGAGCTGTTTCTTTGCACAAATTATGATTTGGACAATTTGCCCGAGTGCAACTGCATACTCTGCACAAGCACACAAAAGAAAATTGTGTCATTTTGCTTCTACACAGTTCATTAAACTTTAAACAAAGATGGTAAAGTTGACACTTGACAACAGTAAATAAAAACACTGTGGTTAAATCCTCAAAATAGCGGCTAATTACATATATTGGCACACAACTGTGACTGCAATACTTTCTAAACAAATAATTGTTGTATAATTGTAGTATTCAAAAAACTAGACACTGAATTGCAAATAGTGATTATACAAACAAATCCCTCATTTCTTTACTATTTCTTAAGCAAACAACAAAAACAAAAGCTCTCTATTCTTTACCCTAAAATATGTCAACATTCACTGCACGCATTATATTTAAACGATAAAAATAGACTTTTAACGTTATTTCAGAACAGTTAACCTCGAAATGCTTCTTGTAATGAACACTTTCTCACCTGATGGGAGTATACTTTCTATGTCAAGTGTTTCTGTAGTACCATACGACTCAAACTGCACTGCTACTTGGTGTTTATCCTGGTCTATGTGCTGAATGGAGGCTGGGTACCAGATACCATCACTGTATCTGGCTAGGCACGGGGCTTCTAGCTTCACTAAACTGTCAAAAGGTTTGATGAAAATATTTCAAAAAAGTTTATTCGTCCAAAAATGCGCAGAAAACTAAGATGTCAGATAACCTCAGCCACATTAAGTCATTCAAGTCGCTACACTGACTAAATGGCATGAAGTCTTTTTTAAGCAGCAAAAAAACAACAATATTGGAGCCGTTACAAGAATATTTTCAACACAGAAATAAGAACCAGAAAGTGACAATCTGAATGACATATTTACGTTCTTGTTGGCATGAGGGAAAACAAATATGGTATTGCTTTTCTAACAATCCACTGAGAAAACTGTGAGCTCTGAAGAAAGCAACACTGAAAATTCCCAAGAAAATGCAAATGATACAGCAGCAACCAGTGAAAAACGAGCGGAGCAATGCCACTCAAACAGAGCAGAAAACAATGTGTGGAACAGCTAGGATGCTGACTGCAGAATGAGATGTTTGTTGAACAAGGCTCGCTCTTCTGTGTTCCTTTGCTAGAAATACTCACCTAAAGTCTGGCTCTTTGAAGGCATGCAGCTCGGACAGCTTTACAACATATCCATGGGAAAACCTGCAGACATTTTTCAAGATCAAATAGACAATAATGTTGTTTGAGAAACTTGCAGCACACTTTCTTCTTTTCTAAACTTTGAACTTGGTTAGGAAAGACATTCACACAAGTGTCAGTGATGATCTCTGTGCTGAAGCAGTATGGCTCATGGCAAATCACCACCAGCAACTTCTTTGCAACTAATGTATTTTGAACCCAAAGGGGATCTCAGCATAGGGGTTAGGCCTGTGCCAAATATCCGAATACTCAATAAATTATCGAATATTCGAATATTACTTTCGAATTTGAATATTCGAATGCAAAATTCATGAAAAGGAAAGAAAATTTTCTTTTGTTTTTAAATGAGAAAATTGCATATGGAGGTTTGTTTCAAGCAGATTCAAATGAAAAGTGACTGAAATCTTACAATGATTCAAAACGTAAATTATTCCTTAAACAATTTAAAAGGAACAGCCGTGGTTACGCCGAGACAACGCACCGACGCGGTGCTTAAATCTATTCATTTCGACGAATAAATCTTATCGATTTCAAGCAGAAACGAAGTTTTAATGAGGCACAATTCCCCAATTTTGTGGTACACTTTTCTCAGAATGTATAGGATGAAATATCTTGAGCAGCATATTTTTAGAAAGGGTGTACCCTGACTTAAAATATCACAAGAAAACAAAGTAGTAGACAGGAACACATGTTTTATTATTAGAGATAATTCAATTTAATTTCTGCTTTGATATTGTGCAGGCTGTAACACACATTGAACCAATGCGTAAATGGTCCGTGGTCCAACAAGTAGCTGTCTGCTTTTATAATCTCGGAATAAATGTTACATTACAATACACGCCACTCTGAGTTCAGCCTATTTACCTGTTTGGCCAAATAATGAGATTCACAGATCAGTTCAAAACTTTGAAGGAAATTCACATATTATAATTATGCGATGATAACATTGTGCTCTCATTACATATGAGCCTACGGTTAGCTGATCAGCTAAATTTCTAATACCATTATTCATTCTGTGAATTAAAGCCCGCTAATTAAGCAGCTGGTTAACAACCAATGACATTTCTGCATTTCCTGTTCTCATATGATAAGATAATGCATTAAGTCTTTTGATTACCTACCTACAATCCTCTGTTGTGAATCGGCAGGTTCCTTCCAGAAAGTAGGGACACGGCCTCATGGATTTGGAGGTAGGGTTGCAGAACAAAACCCTGAGTGAAGCCTGCAGTAGCAAACAAGAAATGCCACAGGAACGTAGTCGAGACTGTCACAGGACCAGACATGAAACCATTCAACAAATAGCAGGGAGGAGAATATAAAGCCTTTGTCAGAATGCTGTTTCAACAACTAGGCCTGAGCTTCAACTGAATAAAGACATGTGGGCTGATGCTGGCAAGGGATAAAGCCATAGCTCTGACAGTCTGTTTTGGACACATCCCAAGCAATTTGACTTGACCCATGCCCCAAGTACCTCTTCCTTGAGACTGTTCCTGGGCTCAACACACAGCACTACAGCATTGTGTCGTTGCCTGCCGCCCCACTCCTCCATGTAATCCACGCTGCACTTGGTGCCGCATATATCGTCCTCCTCTTCGCCTCCACTGTCATCTTCACCCACCTCCACATTGGTTATCTCTTTGGACCACTGAGAGATGGATCCCGTAGAGGATGATGCATTTGATGAGTGGGGTGGGGCAACTGTTTCTTCCTCATCAGCAAGAGCTGCCTGAAACACACAGGGTGCCGAAGCAAATGGTGTCACATGTAATAACCTCAAATGGTTCATGCCAGCGAAAAAATGTGTAGTTCATTACATGCATGAAATAATAAATGATAATCCTTTGAATTCAATTGTCTCTATGCACTCTACAGGGTGTCCACATTAAAAGTATACCAAGATAAAAATTACATAAAAATGTCAGATGTACACTGACAGGAATAGTGGCCATGTGGAGGGCACAGCTCATTAAACTTATGAGGTAAAGCGTGAGGTCAAATACAGACGGTTTAGAAACAGTTGAACGGTTGGTGTTAATCCCCCTTCATTCCGTTCGTCTTTTGGTGTTGGACAGTTCAACGGTTTGAAAAGAACCGTCTGTCATGGACTATCTAGCTTCACGAGCAACCCTGACAACAATGGAGTTTGTGACTGCACAGCCATAGTTGTGAACAAAAGATCCTATTCAAGGAGAACTTCACTGGCCCCGGTCAGCCTTCCTGGACTGGCCGTGAGGATTAGCGGTTAACACCTTGATAGGAAGACGCAAAATCAACTGCATTTCAGGCTACAGACATTCATCTAGCTTCAGATACGTTTTGAGTGGGTATTTCATGACAAAAAGGCATCGCCCCAAGATAATTGTTCGTGTTTAAGCGTTTTTTAAACTGGAAAATAAATGCGTTTATATGGGAGTGACGGGGAATGCCAAACACGGTTGCCTCATTTTACTACCTAATCTATCGTCTATGAAAGGAAATATTCACATAGACGCAATATGAATTTATTTGGAACTTCTGTCACGTGTATCATATTCTTAGAAGGTAATAAAAAAAATGTCAAACTCCGCATCAAATAGTGCTGCAAGTATGTGTCAAGGTGTGCTGAAGCACAGCATGCACCGAACTGCTTGGCCAAATTTTCATCCAGGGATGCCTTGGATCGAGCGCGAGTCCTACGGTGATCGGCATCCAACCAAAATTCGTTTTGCACTCCATTTATGAGACCATTGGCCTAATATGGAATGTCATTACTTAATATGGAACGTAAGGGCATGGCTATCGGAGATTGGCAAATAAAATAATAAATCTGAATATACATAAGCACGATTGGATGTAGTGAGAATTTAGAAATGTCATGCAGCGACAACGCCGCACGTCGCGTGTTCTTGGTTGATTTCTGAGTGATTCTCACCACATGCTTTTTACAACCATCTCATGATGCGGGCCATTGTAAGTTTCAGTATATTCACGCACGTGTGGAGCACGCCGTACAACTCGTTATCTATTTTTCGTTGTGTTTTTTATTAAGTTTCTTGTATTTTTGTATGTTTTTCCGCGTGTCATCAATATAATGCCTTATTAAAGCCGTACATCCGAACCGAACAGTTTGGTTCAGTTCAAAAGTGCCTTGTTTGATGTTTTTTTGCCTCGGTTCGGTGGTTCGCCTGCAGCACTAGATTAAATTGTGTTTATTGTTTTAATTTACTGTGCATTTAAGTTTCATAGGTAAAGTCAAACACCAGAGGTAAGTATAAAACCCGACATGTTTGTTTTTCCAACAAGAATTTTGTGCAGCCACAAAGCATTCAAAGAGTACAAAACAATCGTACGTACAAAACATATTGCAACGTGCACGCATGTACTATTGACTTCAAGAAAAAACATGTACTTGTATCCTTAAATCGTGCTGGTGCAGCCTCGAAGTAGAAAGCGCGTAGTTCGCGTACGTGTCTTCCTCGATCCTACACATGAAAACCTGCGAGTGCGCAATCCTGAGTCCCAGCTTGTGCACACGGGCAAAAAAAAAAGAGGTTTTTTCTCTAACTACATGTTGGCGAACAGAACACTACGTCGTGTATGATTCAGGTAAATACTATTTCGAGTTAGTATATTCGATTCTGCAGATATACAGTTAGGTGTGTATTTAACTCACGATACCGAGACAAAATATTAAGATTACTGGGTATTGAGACCTGAAAAGACTGGGTCTGGAAACCGACAGTGCAACACAACTACTCCATACACGTGTTTTATCAGGAAGTTAAAACAGTCTGCCGATCTAAATCCTGCTGTGGAGCTGCAAAGTAAAGAACTATTGCCATGACTCATCCACCAGACCGCAGAAGTCTATGATGCGGTAATGCGATAAGCTGACCGTTGTTTACTGGAAGCTGCAGAATGCACGGTGTACTCGACCGCAGCGGTTTGGCAAGCCTCGCCGAAGCGTTCGTCTGTTCGATGTTGACTGTCGGTGAGACTTACCGTTTACAAAGCGTTGAACGCTTTCAAAAGCGTTGTAATTTGACCTCACGCCTAAGTAGCAACAACAAAGTAGATTAGATTGATTTAGATACATTCCTTGTTTTCAAGAAAGTGTTCTTAAAGCAAAGGCACTCAGTATTCTGCACATTTGCACGGTGGAGCCTTATTCATCAAATATGCAAACTTGTCACAGTGCCAATTTCAGCACCCTTAACATCGGTTTAGTTTGTTTACTCATCTGTGTCAATAACATCACAAGCTGCACACCATTGTAAAGAGGATATTCTAAAGTTTTTTCTCTATCCCATATATAAAGTAGTTTTGCCATTACAGTAATTTTATCTCTTTATACCTTTTAGTGTGGACACCCTGTATATTTAGCTAAAACCAAAGCAAGTTACCTCACTAAACAAAACAAAAGCACAAAAAGGGAAGTTTTAAAACAAAGAAAGAGAGACAAAGCATCAAAGGTTAAATAACTAACACTGAAGAATTCATCACAGGATTTCAAACCTGAAATGCAGCATATTCCTCCACAAACTTGCCCGAGGAGGAACCTGAGGCTGACGAGTGCCTCTGCTTCACCTGTGCATCTCCTGAGGAAGACGCAGGTTTCACGAATGAGCTGCTGGTCTCGGCTGATAACGTGCCATCCACGAGGCTCAGCAGTTTGCTCTTCTTAAGTGACAGAAGGCTCTCTATCCAGGAGCAAAAGGTGACAAAGCATGCAAGTAATCGTAGGGACCTACTGGCAAAGGGGTGGAACATGACTTTGTATCTAACCACTGCCACAAACTAATGTCTCCAACCTAAGGGACACAGAATCCAAGAGTACCGTGGGCGCAAAGTAAGGATACAAAACCTATGGTCGCATACTCAAAAAACAGTCAACAGTGGTTGCTAAGAATCGTATGTACTGAGAACTTTGATTTAACATTCAAAGAATCAAATCTAACAGGATTCAAGACCAGGGTACTTCAAGCCATCTCGATTCTTTGTTTTACTCCTGATCCAAGTCACCATATAATTTACAAGGAGGTAGGTTTCCAAGTTTAAAGAAAAACATGTCTTTTTGAGAAGCGCCGACAGTGAAAGGAGACCATGACATGTTGACTTGTACACTTGATTCACCTTCAGGAATCCTTCAGGTAACTTTACCTTCGGTCAGTTGAATAACCTGCTGCAAATCATCTCGGAGTTGAAGCAGCTCTGTTTGTCCCTCGGCTCCTGCACTCAGCAGTACTGTCTCCACCTGCTGAAGCTGAAAGGATGTCGACCAAGTATGACAACATATTCATTCATGACATGCAGAGATACACAGGTATTGGTGTTCCTTATCAGTAGCACCTTGTTCCTATAACAACCAAAGCCTACTTTTAAGAAACAAATCACCTCGAGAAGTTGGTGGTAATGTCCTCTTTCATATGGAAAAGATTGCGTTTGTGAAGAGGACCGGGACTTTGGTTTTTGAGGGAAATTATGGGGTAAAACCACAACATAGGTGACGCGACGAAGAGCTGTGAATGAAGACGAATGAGTCAGGTAACCAGACTTAAAACAAAACGGCATGCTCCAACTAAGCAGTTATCATTTGCCAAACGCACATAAAAAAAACTGTGCGGGTTTTTTCGCTTAAATATATTGTCAACATTTACCTAAACTAGAGCCAGGTCTACTAGGATCAAGGAATGGATGCTCACGGTCTTAATGTCAAATATTTGGAAAAAAAAGACCTTTTTCCTTTATTGTAGGAACAGAGTGCTAATGACGAGGAATACATATTGACATATTGCACTGAACAATTTGTGTTGCACTAACATGAGTTACCAAGGCCCGAGTTATGGCTAGCAGTAAACGCACATCACAACTTGGAGATTGTCCTTGTATTTGGAGAAGTCCCTTTATTCAAGGGCAAAATCAGTCCCCAGAAAGAGAGAATGTGCTCTACACGGGGACAATTTTTTTAAGCAGGTTTGGTGATCTTACCACTTCTCTGGGGATCCTTTAATGCCTTAAATTGATTCAGCCAAAAAAAAACACCCAAGGCTGCTGTTTAAAAAAAATCTACTATTTACTTCTACTAGGATTACAAGCAGGAGTCCGCAAAGGCACCTTAAGGGTGACGAAAAGACCATATCAAAACATTTTTCTGAAAATCAGTTCTTGATGATATGGGCCTAACGTTAATTAATCAAGTGACATGGCAGTGTGCCATGGGCACAAAGTTTGCAGAAACAACTTATTTAGGTGCTAAATGAACTAAACGAAAAATATGGGAGAAAAAATTGATATTAGCATGTGGATATTTTTACCTAAGCTCACTTGGAAAAAAATGTCTCCTTCTAACTTGAGGAGGCGTTTTCTCTTTCAGGAGACTGGTTTTGTCCCCAAATAAAAAAGGGTCTTCTCCGAATACAGGGACAGTCCCTAATGGCTAAATTGTGATGTGCGCCACATGTCTGTATGACATTTGTGAGAAACATGAACCCGCCTACCTGCTGTTTGTATGCTGAAATTGATGTCTGCAATGTTTCTTCATCCATGAGGGTGTAATGAATTTGTGAATTGTGATGTGTGTTTACTTTAAAATTAATTATTTGAGTTAAGTAAAGCCCACAACTCATGCACACTCTGCACTTCAGTTGACGACAGCTTTCGCATGGTGCCTTTGCCTTGGAAATTGTAATGCTAATAAAACGCAGTAAGTCAGATAACACGTTCTTTTCGCTTGTTGATCAAATCATTCCTCCCATAAGCAGAAAAAGGGTTCTGGTTTTCAGGTTGCAGGACAGTAAGTAAACTGCTATGCAATAGTGATAAATACCCGAACTTCAAAAAATCAGGAAAAATGCTCACGAGTTTCTCAGGCGTTTGACACGTACGTCAAATTAAAGCCCAGTTTATGATTTTCATTTTCTTTTCAAATCTCCGTTAATTAACTGATGACTTCTGAAGATATTTATTTCTACGGAAGGTCACCCCTAAAATGGAGTCTTGAAGCCCCTCGCTATTTTGAAATATCGATGCCTACACTTCTCGAAAAATAGACCATTCCAGCCACCAAGTTCTTCCTTATCTCACTCAGATGCAAGTTGGTATTCTCTTTGCCAACCTACTTTTTTCTACAAATCTTCAAGTTCATGGGCCACAAAATTTTGTATTTCGTAAAGAATTTGAGTGCATACAAATCATGGGCCCGCGCAAACGGTTTTCGGCCTATTTACTGGCCTGCATTATTAAGTAAACCCAAGTTTTTACAATTTCCCCGAAAACGTGTAAAACAGAGGAAAAGGAGGTTCCACGATCAGTTTGACGTGAATAATTGGAAACGGTTGTCTCTCATCCAGGTTATGGGCCTATGACCTTGAGTAGGGCTGATAGCCTGCATAACTGTGTAATTTGGCCATTAAGCTAACGTCTGTGAATTTCTAACTTTTTCAACTGCTGGAACTAATCGCTTGTGGCCGCAAACCAGGGTTGATTTCTGTTGATTAGGGTTAGGTTTGGCCAACTATAGGTTCGAAATTCGCACACAGGGTTTGCCCTTGACCGGGTGGGGGACGCAGTACAATACTCATGTTTAGAAACTCAGACTCTATGCTGGACCAATAAGACCTTCGAGTTTCCAAAAATTGGGCAAGCAGCCCATCACTCACCTGTCTTGTAATAGTAATACCACATTACAAAAATATTTGAATTGGCCAAAAGTTT
This sequence comes from Acanthaster planci, assembly GCF_054643075.1. Lineage (NCBI taxonomy): Eukaryota > Metazoa > Echinodermata > Asteroidea > Valvatida > Acanthasteridae > Acanthaster > Acanthaster planci. The sequence goes on from NC_141787.1 coordinate 10,426,625, forward strand.
TGCAGGCAAACCAGTGGTTGTTCAAGTCCCCCTCCATCAGGCTTGAACGTGCCGTGGAGCTGAAATTGCTCAAGTTACTACATGGCACTAACTTGGGGGAAAAAAAGAATTTCATCTATAATTATAATTTTTAGAATAAAATAAAAGATTCGTCATTAAAAACATTACACGTGCATGAGAAAGGACGCAAGGGAGGAAACGAGACAAGCCCCTAAAAGCCCCGGCCGCCGAGTCGGCCATACGTCGCTCACCTAGACTAACAGCCTCTCCTTACAGTATTTTTTAATGCACGCATTAATATGGGCAAGTTCCCGGACCACGTCTGGACACCCATCTATACACGCATGAACTCTTTCATAAAATCATGTTAATGACACACCATTTTTTCTCCGGGGGGGGGGGGTGAAAGGGCGTTTTCTGTCGTTGTCTTTAGTTGCACAAAAGGACAGCCGAAGGTTGAATCAGGACCTCGATAGTTCTGCTAAATAACAGGTTACGTTATATGGTGGATCGGAGCAGGGGTGCCCAATGTAACAAACGGTCTTTGGTTTATGTTGCAAGTAAGGAACTTGCAGAGAATGTATCTTCGTGGACACTATCTAGAATAAAAGCAGCTCTTCGCAGGAGACACTGGCATGATGCACGCTTGCATTGTTCAAACTAATAGGTGCAAGAATTATAAGGTGATAATGTAAGGTAAATTTCTGGAGGCAATCTTAGGGTCGGACGTAATAGGTGGGTCATCTGGAAGCCACGGACAATAGGGAACCCTTTCTATGTGGTGACGGCCTTTGTACTGTGGAAATTTCCAGGATGGCCGCTATAAACAAAGACGTCCGCATGTCGACGGGTATATATTTAAAATAAGAATGTCTCATTTAATACTTTGCCACTGGAAATATAGGTTGAGCCACTGAAATCAACTTTCTGGGTCATTTTAGAAGCCACAATGTTAAGAAAAACCCACGGCCTCCATGTTACTATCGCTAACGTATAGATCCAAGTTGGCAATGACCATGAACTGACAAAGTGTAGTCACTGAAATCGAGATCCTATGTTGTTGAGAGGTCAAAAAATATAGGGGAAAAATTGTTTTGATGACCATTTTATCCAAAGTTGCTGCCACACATACTTCGAGGGCATATGGAAACATTTTTATTTTAATTCATGTACCATACCTATACTCAAAAAATTATGTTCAAATCAATCCCCCAAAACGTTAAACGAAATTACAAAACACACCTGACTATTGGACTGGTCAGTGAATTAAACTGCAGAAAGTTACACATTTCTTTAAATCCAGTCGAAGCCCATTTTCTCCAACTGTATGAGCAGACAGTTTTTAGAAATATTGCCGGAGAGGAGCTCGTAAAGAGTTTGTTTTCAAGTTAACAACTGCCGCAACTTCATAGAAACATGGAAGGACTGCGTAGCATCGTGATCAGAATATTGGCAAGAATATATTATAAAATAAAATCAGTGCTCTGAAACATGTAATTGCCGAGCTTTCGGTAACCGAGTACCTTCTTCGGGGCAAGCAGATTCAGTTTAGAAACTGCTTGCCCTGCAGAACTTAATCTGCTTGCCCTGAAGAAGGTTCTCATGTCGCAACTTCATTCATGTAACTATACAAACTTTTCAAGTTCAGTACAAGAAGTAATCTCTGTCCATGTCGCTGTAGAAACAACTCATTCATTTCTAGTATACTGCAGTTATAAGGCGAGACAGTTTCCATAATACAACGTCTACTGTGCAGTCCAAATTGAAATGTTAATTGCTTTCTTTCGATCCCAAACAATTAATAATAACATCACAAACAGAACACGTAAACAAGCTATGGGCCTATATCATTGCAGGTCATCGAAGTAGCCCTACCCTAATTCACATACATGTTTACAGTTTTCCAGACTGGACTATGTGCGGCAAATACGGCAATATCAAGTCACTTCCACCCCGCCTTCGGTAAAACTTCAAAGGATTTGGCCGGATCACGGCCAGATAAACTTTGTAGCCAGAATAATACTATAGTAGCTGCATCAGAGTATGGCTGTTGATGAGCTGGCTGGACAATGAGCGTGCGCGTGCCTGCCTTCAGCGAAGACGGAGGCGTCTGTCAATTGATATTCACTTTAATGGCGGGACTTAGAAAGTTCTAAGTGGCACCCCCCCGAAAGGTGATCTATTGCTTACCCGCCACCCTGAGTATCCTTTTATTTGTTACACCCGGTTTCGGTGCTTTCGTTTCTTTTGTACCGTTTGTATGGCAAAAACGATGCTGTTCCCAGCATCAGTAAAATTGGACGGACGTAAGAGTCAACGAACTTAGTCACATTGCCAAAAAATATCGCATGTTGCTCCCTTATCCTTACTCTTTGAGATTTCTTATAAACTTTTATTATGCTATAAACCTCAGACAAATTGGTGAAGTGAAACTTCATTCCTGTTAGCCGGGAATGGTTTTAAAATGGGATGTTCGTTATGGCCTTTGTAACAATGCGGGTATGTCATGCTCTTGGGGGACTTTCAGACATTTCAACATTAATACCCAGCTGTTTGTTTCTGACGAATTGGTGACAGAAGTAATTGCAAGAGGTGTGTTTTTCTATTACAAAACTTCGAAGTCATGGTGCCGACTTGTTCAGAAATTAAGCAATTGTCCCATAACACGGTGCTCGTTATCGGATGGAAAGTATACGTGGTTTTGCACTAGGATTCTTGTTCCAGTGTAACCCTATATATTTTGACAGCTTGAGTAGAAAATGCCAAAACTGTGCTTAAACGGGCAGAAAACTAAGTGAATGGGAAATTTAACTGTATAAAAGTAACTTAGGCACATTCAGCCAAGGACCCTCTTTTCTGAAAAACATTTTTTCGACTTCTTTCTCCTCTTCAGTTTCTGAGCGAGGCTTACTCTAAAACTGTGGCAAGCCTCACAGCGCTCAAAAACCATATCCCCGTTCATACGCTATATACTTATATCAAGTGTAAAACTTCTTGACGATTTACTGTATGTTGTCCTCACAGGTGGTAAGGTGTTACTTTCTCTGAATCGGAGTATTGCCCCTAGTTGATCCAGTAGCATGGTCCCGCATAAAGAAAAGGCAAGCAAAACCTCTCAAGATAACTCTCATCGTGTTTGAATTTGACAACACTTTCGGTTTCAATGCGACTGTGCTGGTTTTTTTTTTCATGACAAAGTTAAGGACAGCAACATTGTACATCGCATGACCTTCGCCAACGATTTCCAATTAAAGGGCCTTCCACAAATATAGCTGCAGGGAGAAGACGAAATTTATCCAGTAATGGCAGAGTTCATAACTTTCACACATGCCGGTTCGTAGTTAGTCAAATCATGGTGATCTCAAGTGATGATAAAATGAAACGAGTAAAGTCGGAGTGGTCATGGCTTCCACATTAGTGACCACGCATGTGCAAGGGCGTTACAGGGGAGCCTAAGTTCTCGGATACCCCTCCCCACGTTTCATAATTTCCACAGTCTTCGGGTTTGTGGAAATATTATCTATGACAGTTGCACTCGCGTCCAAGATATCATCATCCCCTACCCGCACTCCTTTCTAAACTCAAGTCTCGATATTTCAGAAGAAGTGATAACTGTTCACACCTCATCCAGAAAGTTTATCCTCCGAGAAGAGTTTTAAATCCTTTTTCGTAGATGCCGTGTCCACAGAGAAAGTCGGCTTAGTGGTTTCAAGGTGTGAACGATCATTACGGTGGCACGTGTTGGTCTGGGGTCTAGCGGCAAAATGGTGAGTTCTTTTAAAACGGGAACAAGAAAAGTTATCACCGGTTTTAAGGGCCTTGTATCGACACTGTTTAAGGGTGAAGATGCACTTTCCAGAGCAAACATTGCTATTTTTGGAATATTTCCTGTTGAAAACCTAAAACATTTTCAGGGTTGCATAAATTAAAGGACAAATATGTCTGTTTTGAACAAACCCTCTTTTAGCAACTTCCATTTTTCTTTTCTTGATGTAGTATTTCAAAGGTTAAAAAGTGACGATAGAGTAGCCTCATGTCGTAGTGACTAGCCGTATTGAACAAGGCAATTATACGGATACAAATTATACGGATAATATTTCCAAGCAATGCCATCGGCAGGCGACAGGGCAATGCGAAGTTGGGTATCTGGCAAAGGAGGCGGGGGAGGGGGCATTGTCCCTCTTCGTACTGGCGTCGAAACGGGACAAGTGGGCACTTTTCCCCGAAAAAGGGAAAGATAAAAAGAATTTTTTTTTTAAAGAAATGAAAAAAAGGAAAGGGTACGAATCACCCCCCTCGCTTGAAAATACCTTAGAATTTGACCCGGAAGTTCCATGGTTAACTGTCTATCCACCTCCTGTCAAGGCCCATGCCCCACCCCAATCTTCTTTAGAAGAGAAGTGCATATCGTTATATATGAAACAACTGAACAGTCGTTTCCAAACCAAACCCTCCCTTGTTCCAATGTACTCAACACCTGCATCCCTTACAATCATGATATCCCACCCCAAATGTTTGGACCCCCTCGAAAATCAAAAATGATGAGTCACGTTCAACTTTTGAAGGCATTTCCATCTCCCCTGAATATCTCCAACTAACTATTAAACCTGATAATAAAACAAAATGAATCGACAAAAAAAGAAAGCAATAGAGAGTAGCCCCCTGGGGAAAACCGACATTGCCACTAGATCTTGTGTTAGTCACATTCAACATGAAACTTAGCGATCTCAAATTTTACTGTTTGCCTATAATTGATGCTAAAATCTCATAGCAAAGTGCTGTTTCAAGCGCCACAAATCTCAATAAGATAGCATTTGCACTGATGCCATAGGCTGTTCTGTATAGCTGAACAGAGTAAATAAAAAAGGCAAGTCCTAAACTTTTACGGAAGCTATTTGAAAACACGCAGGGCGGTATGGTAGTATTACTGACCCATGTGATTCCTGTCATGTTGGGTTAGGAGGTTACAATGGAGATGAGTACCCTACACTCTACAATTATTTATGGCACTAAGGCTGTTTGCGCTTATCATGACTCATACAATATCAAATTCGACAGAGACAGCCAGACACGACAGATAAGGCCAGGGGCAGATCAAAGATTTTCAAAAAGGGTGGGGCGTGATTCCACATTTTCCAAAAGGTAAGGGGCGTGAACAAAAGCAGTAATGGTGAAATGCCTGTACGGCGTGGTGTCCAGAGCCATTTTGGATTCTAGGCACTTCTGTGGTACAATGTCAGGTAGAGTGACACCTTCTCCCTCCCTCTTTTTCCTTTCTTTTTATTTAGATTTATTTTTGGTAAAAACGGGGGGGGGCATACCCCCATGCCCCCGCCCGTATCAGTGGCGTAACCACGGGGGGGCCTGGGGGCACGTGCCCCCCCCCCACAAATTTGGGGTTCCCCCCCCAAAAAAAAAACACGGATGAGTGGATATTAAACATGGCTAACAAAAAACTTGCCCCCCAAAACCACACCACTGAAAGCTGGTCCCCCCATAAGATGCTGGTGCCCCCTTTGTAACCCCCCCCTCCCCCTAGCAAAATCCTAGCGTCACCACTGCCCTGGATTGGCCCCAGAAAGCACGCCTGGACGCATGCTGGACAGACATTAGAGATAGAGACAAGTGAGAGAAGAGATTTTATGTATCTTTTTTATCAAGATTTTATCGAACTTTTGTTCCTTGTCCCAATTACGGGATTCTGAAACAAACGCTTAATAACCGTTCAGGTCCTGTAGTGCCACTGTTATTGCCAGGGAGGGTTACACCAACGAGAATTTCAACAAAACGATAACAACACGAACAGAATTTCAACAAATCAAAATTAAGTCTTCAAATTTCCAAAAAGAAGTTCAATAACTACATGATATAAGAAGTAAATTGCAGGTTAACAGAATGTAAAAGACATGGAAGAACTGCGATTAACACAAGAGTGATTTCTAAGCGTTATCTAATCGTTTGCTTCACATTTTTCTCTTCTTGCGTTTCCGTATACTGCAAAGCAAAAACTGTGTTCAAAGAATAAGCACTTTTCTAAACAGTTAATTGCTAGTTCGGAAACATAATGATTCGCTTCACAGGTTTAGAGTAATGATGAATAGTGGTTTGCCATTGAACGTTTAGGACTTGGAAGAGCTTCTAAGCATGTTTACAAAGTGTTAGCAAGATTGGGTTCAGTTGCTAAACACTTTTTTTAGTGTGTCAGACTACCGTGCAGTTTTACATTCCCTACTTCACCGGACCAAACTTCTTAATTGCGTGGGAAGGTATATACCCCCACACCCCCTGCCATCTGCCTATAGACACAAAGTCCCAATAGCCTGTTGTGGGCCAACCCGCGGCACTTTTGATTCCTTTGACATGTCCGAAGTGTCTTTAACCTGACCAATCAGGCAGGCGATTGGCGGTGCGTCACTTGGACACCCGCTTCATCTTGCCGACACCGATTCAATCGTCCAACCACTCTGGCCGCAGCGCGGCAGGTTCAATATCCGCGGGCTGCAACCTGTGTCAAAGCCTGCCGGCCATAATAGCCGCACGTATATAAGACCGAGCGGGCATGCTGGATCTTGCTTCATTCGATTCTCCTACTACGTCAGAGTGAGTGATACTTTCGCAGAACATCTTCAGAGCCAGAATTCGTCTTGTCCCAGTCACCTCTTCTTCGCTTGCCCGTGAGCCATGTCTTCCGCTGTGTTTCTTGAGGGGGCTGGCCGCCCAGACGTTGTTAGTAAAGCCCAGCAGCATCATGGAGAGACGACCGGCGAGCCCATAGCTCCTCTAATCCATTCCAGCGAGAGAGTTTTCGGCCTTGACAAATCAAGTAAGCAGAATCAGTTTTATTATCGAACAGTCCTTACAACTTCTCGCGCTATAAAGGTTAAGGTAGTCACGAAAATACTTCTTTTTGAAGTGTGCAACCAACTTGACAGAAATTATCGTGCCTTTATTGCTCGGGCGATTTAATCCTGTTCCTATTGCTAGGTCAAATCATGGAGGTAGGAAGAGAAGGTTATAACAGACATTGTCATTAATGAATTGTCTCAAACATCTTGCTGTTTGGATGTTTATTTGGCATTATCTTAAAGTGTCCAAAAACATGGCATATTTTATTTGGATTAAGCAACTTATCTTTTGCAAACATTTATAGACACAACGATTTCTACACTGTGGACTGAGCACAGTGATCTATGTTATTTCTTTTCGACAAATAACACCGTTAAATAAGAACTTAACTGCAGAATGACAGAAAGTACCGGTACAGGGCGTAGAAGAATATGCATGAAAACCTACAAACGAACACAAAAGTGTCTGTATGCTTAAACTACCATTTTGATTTACGTTTTTCCATGCTTGCCTTTCCATATAACTGCAAAGCAAAAACTTTTCTAAACACTTAATTGCTATAGCTGGTAAACATACGGACACATGCTAGAAATGATGATGAATAGTATTTTGCCATGGAATTGTTTTCAACTACTTTTTACTCCAACATTTAATCATTATCATCCAAAAACTATTTGAAATGTTTGTTCCCTCCACTCTAGCTCGTGCACCTTCGATCACCCCAACTACCATCACCAACCAGGTTCACCGAGTCACGGCAGAGGCTGCAACCGTCCATTCTCAGTCTGCAACTCGCTCGGCTAAGCGGCCCGCTGGCAGTGGTCGCCGCCGCGCCCGCACCAATTACACTCCGGAGCAGCTTAGTGGACTTGAAGCGCTCTTCGAAGAGACACAGTACCCGGGCATCGATGAGAGGGAGAGACTTGCTGATTCTGTGGATCTCTCTGAGGCGCGGGTTCAAGTAAGTTTCGTGATTAGAATTACAAGGAAAAATATTCCACAACAAGGGACGTTTATGGTATTTTCACATGACTTTCAAATTCTTACTTCTGTGCCTGTTTTGCAAGCTCAGTCACTTCATTTTTTGACAAGCCCTTGTTTGATTGTGAAGGTATGACTTAAAAGAGAAGTGGCAATTATTTATGTCAAACGCTAAGAAATGCAGTTTGCTGTTTAAAAAAAGCGTTGTTAGAAAGAGAAGATGAATGCTGCCAAGCTTTCGCCTATAAAAAGTCAACTTCCAAAATTTTTTGTTTTCTTTTCTTTGTTGGTTGGTACATGTTATTCATAATCCTATTTTGTCTTTATCAGGTTTGGTTTCAGAACCGAAGAGCTAGACTTCGCCGAAAAGAACGCGATTCCCAAGGCAGTGCTTCGTCCCCGGAATCGGCCTCAACGAAAGCCTCCGTCACCCCGATCAGACCAGTCAAAACCGCCAAGAATTCTAGCAGCAGGCCGTCAACCTCTTCGAGTGTTCAGAGCTCCTCCGGCTCGGTGTCCCCGCCAGCCACTTCCAAGGCTGTGGGTAACTCCTCGCACGTGTCGCCATCTCGGTACCTAGGTGCCTGCGCTCAGTCTTGCTACGTTCCCTCGACTCACTCCGGCGGACATCTCATCCAGTCTGGTGCCCAATACCTCAACGGGGCTTCCCGTGGCTACTACCCGTGGACAGCGTTGAGTGCCTTCCAGGCAGCACCATCCAGTTACCCTTATGGGTACATCTATCCCGCGGCCAGACCTTTCTACTTCGACTACACCCTGCCTCCGTCTGCCTCTTTGCCGATGACATCGATCCATGAGGTCACCGCTGGACTTGACTCATCTGCTGCCGTGACTTCGTTTTCCGATGTACTTTAAATATGTGAAGGCTGCGAGGCGCAGCATGATCTGTAAAAAATATTAAGTGTGTAAATGAAAGCACCAACTTTGAACTGTACATAGTTTCATAGCATTAAACGAATGAGCCTGGAAGATTTACATTTTTGGAAAAATGTTCATATACTTCATTTACATGTCCAAAAAGTCTAAAAAAAGAAAAAACTTAACCCTCAAGCTCCCCCAAATTACAACCTGCATAACGTGGCTTGTTTCAATGGGGTTTTATTAAGTTTTATACTGACTTCTTGCATACATGTAATTATACACCTAATTTCCCTTTTGTTTTGTAATGTCAACATCAGTTAAGCGTCGTGTAGAAATGAAATAAAACGTGGAAGACTGCTTTTAGTGAATAAGCTTTGACAGATTATTTTCCACATGTTTCGTAATTTTTTGTTTCTGCGTTTTGATTAAATTGCGAGAAAAGTGAATCAACACATCTTTCTCACTCACTTTGTCAGTCGACGTGTTTTTGTCGTATGTTAGTAATATACTTGGCATCTTTCTTTGCTGTATAGGTTGCTCGTTTCTTGGGTTTCTGATTCATTGAAGTTCTTGGAGAAGTCGCATCAATCTGCCAAGTTCAAGATTTTTCAATTACTTACCACACAAGGAAAAGATTCAGGAATAATTATTCGGATTACACAAGCAGTGGAGATTTTTCCAGAATATGTACGACGATTGAATCTGAAAACACTAAAAGGTTGTGAAAATTCAGGAGAAATGAGAATATAGATTTGCTGTTGGAGATGGACGGTTGTATAACGCGATTAATATTGCAAGGTCCTACAGATAGACTATTTGTATGCACGTTTGTTGCACAAGTATAACATCCTCCCCTCTGTATGGGAAACGTTTGACATCCCTTTGGAGGTTTGTGTGATGAAAAGTGCTCCCGCCTTTAATATTAATTGTCCTTGCTTTTCGGGATGGCCGAGGGCCATTTTTTGTCGTTTTTAGCGCCTACGAGTCATCCGTGATTACGATCTTGTGTGCCCTCCGTCTCCAAACGACCTGGCAGGCTAGGTGGTGTTGTAGGTGACTGGGCATTGCCGATGAGGGCGCTGTTATTACATGTTGCAGGCCCAATGACTATACCCAGCAAGAAATGAGACCGAGGGGTACCCCCCTAACATGTCCAATCCCTATACACATTCCAGACTATTGTTACTTGACACATCCCCCCCCAAGATGTCTGAAAGGAATTCCCCAGATTCCTGCGAGACAATGACCAACACAAAGCAGGGGGGGGGGTTCTCTCCGTCTCATACTTGCTGCATATGTATACGAATGACGGTACGAGAATTTCATTCTTCGCCCCTGACTTTTCTTTGATATTTTCACCGGGTTTCTCAAGTTGACTCCTGCACCGTACTATTCTTGGTCGTACAACTGAACAAAGGGACTGTGTGTGCAAGGAATGTGGACTATGCAGCTTGTAGGCCTACTGAGGCCTCTTCTGCGAGATGTACATGTTCATAATGGAAATACATGTACATTGAATTGTTTGTTTTAATTACATCATTTTGTCTGTGTCCCACTTACACCATTTTGCTGTCCCAGTTACCCCATGCATTCAGACAAATTGGACATAAATATTATTTAGGTCATCATATTTTTTCACATCCAATAAACTAAATTAATGACCCAAGTATGATCAGCATATAATATGAGAATATGAACAATCAGAACAAACATTGTCGTTCATGAAACAAACCATTGATCTCAAAACGGTATCCTAAGATGCGCTCCTTGTCCCACTTACCCATAACTAAATTTTAATAACAGGGAGTCACACGCTCCAATCGCAGACTGGAGGTAATCTGAGGTAATGACATCCAAAACGTCTTGGCCAGATCATTAGCATACAACAGAAAATAATCAAACTTTATGAGCAACATTTTCAAGGCGAGGTGATACAAATTCTGTGGGGGTGGGACTGTGAACGTTTCGCGACAGATACCCCTTCAAATAACAGTTGCCGAACAAACCAACAAAGTACACATTTTAACCCTCAGAAGAGGACCCCTTCCCCCAACTTCATTCGCACGCAGCGACTTGCCGCTCAAAATGGCATTTTCTAATTGTTAAAAAGGCATTGAATTTGATGTAAACCGGTATATATTCAGTCTAAACATAAGCAGCCTATTGAATTGCAAAACTGTGGGGTAGGGTGGGGGTTGGGACATCGACCTCTGTATGTGTGTGTGGGGGGGGGGAGCATGTGACAGTTTTGCACAAGAAGACAGGTACCTATATCATCAGTTTCAATGTAATCAAAGAATATTAGTAATTTATCTGTAAATGTCGATTTGGCCTAGTCAATTTGCACCTCAACAGAGGATGTAAAAAGGGAGAGGGTTGCAGAACATGTTCTTGAAACTAGGGGAGAGCCATAGAGATATCACTCTATTGGGAGAGCTTTGTGGCATGCACAATAAATACACAGGTAGAAACTGTTTCTGAGTGCATCATTTGTATTCTCAGAAAAGAAAACAAACAATAATCATCGAATAAAAAACACAAGTGCCGTGGAAACCATATTTCAAGAGAGATAAAAATGACAAGTAAAACCCCAAAAGCCTCCAAATTCAAAGACATGCTAAAGTGAAAAGACATTTTGTAAGGGTAAAATCTAAATTTCAAAACGCTGCAAAAGTGGAAAACAAAATGAGGAAAGCCAAAATCCACAAATCCAAACTATATGAACGTTTAAAGTGAATGTGGCTTAGGCTAAGTGCAAAATCCGGTTGTAAAAATATTCAAACGTAAAACAAGTAAATGCAAAAGCCACAGTTCAGAAGATGCGGGAGTGTCTCTCCTTCCAACTAGGGTTGATGTAGCAAAAGAGACGTATGTATTAAGTGCTGCCAGGTTTAGCATGTTGTAGGACACAGTGACAGGCACCCGTTTTGTTGTGCGTACATGCCATACAAGACGTATCAGGTCGACAGATTTTGTTGCTTGTAGAAAAAAATAATTGATGATTTCTGGCTTCTTGGTTGTTGGGTCGAAGGCCCTGTCGTGACGTTGTCGCAGAAGCAAAATGACGCTCCTTTTCGGCTTAGGAATGAAAAAACAAACAAGCAAAACAAACAACAAAGAAACAAAACACTCCAACAACTCAACAAACAAACAAATAATAGTAACATCCCCACTGAAGAGGAATACATGTACTGATGATTTCTCTTCTCTGATCTTGACGTTAATATTGGGTCAGATTTCTGTACTCCCCGCCGATTGGATTTCATATTCCCGGGTAAGTACCTCGCCAGCTCGAGACTCGTGAATGCAGGTGGGTGTTGGGTGCTGACGCAGGACACCGGTAGAGATTCAGACTTGGAGGCATTTAGCCGTAATCTTTCAGATGGTAACGTCACACAACCGGCCCCTCCACCGAGCGAGTGAACCGGGGTCGGAATCTGCGGTTCCTCTTGTAGGCTACTGAGCAGGATTGCCATTTTTTTAAACTTTTGCTTCTAGGTTGATTGCCGGACCCGTTTCTCCCTTGCCGAGATATGAGACGATGTTGAAGAAGTAGCGGGTCTCAACATTGACTACAGATCGACGTGGTTCGAATGGGGGCTGAGCCCCCCACCACCACAGTGAAAAAAATGAAACAGCAGTGGTTAAAGTTAAAACGTGACGTTACATGCGAAGGCTCTAGCCCCCCCTAAATGATCGACTGCTATTTAAGCTACTGCTCATCAGACCATCAGACGGTGGGTTCGAATCCCACTGATGACTTCTATTTTCCCAAAGCTTGCTGTCAGTCAGTAGCTATAAGAGACTCTAATTCCCTCCGCCAAATACCAACAGTGCCTTAGCCAACCGGGTAAGCTCTTCTGCTGGGACTGTCCGCGAAGTCCAGGTGAGTGCTTTAGCACAGGCTCGTGACGTATGGCCGACTCGGCGGCCAGGGCTTAGGGGCTTGTCTCGTTTCCTCCCTTGCATGGTCGCTCGAACCCTTTTGGGGGGTTAAATGGATGGGCAGGGAGGAAGTGTGGTGGGCCGGGAACCCCGAGATCCCAGAAGAGTCCTATATGGAAGCCGGTAACTGCGATTCCTAGCGAATTTCAGGAGTCCGTGCGCCTGAATGCTTGGTCAACACCACAACTTTTAGATTTTTCCCTCACCTATTTTTTTTTTATTTCGTGAGCGCAAAACTCCCAGGGCAATTTCTGGATTGAATACATGGATATTTTTTATTTATAATCTTAATTTCTTAAATGTTCGACAATAAAACCGATTTCAACTGTGTTCGGGTCCATTTCTGCCTAGTGATCTCAATGAAAAAAAAAAACCAGCGGAGTATCTGTATAGTGAATGTTTGTTATTGACGGTGTAAGAGAAATGGATCAAGGGGCGACACAGTCTGGCAACACTCGCCTCCTTATTTCGTTCATGGAAAAACATTTAGTACAATGTTGCTTGCTTTCAACTGCAGAATCACTTGATATCCTCAAAAGACATGCTTGTCCCGCTTGTATTTGATTAAACTTCTTGCGTCACTATAACAGATCACGCTAGGCAGATCTGCCCCCCGCAATACAAGCGCAAAACTGATCAAACAAAAGCAAAACAAACAAACAAACAACCCCTGTAGTTGTTTGATTTTCAACAACAGAAAATTACAGAGAATCCACTGGATGTCGAATCAGTAGAGATTTCGGTTTGACCCTAATCGCGCAGCAAAAGCTGTATACAGACTCTGTACTATCACGGCGCACTCCATTCAGTTATGTTTTTACCGCTATTTAACCCACGTTACATTTAATTTTGGCCCGGCCGAAACTTGATGTTGTCATTTATATCTAGTGCCTCACTGGCCCTAAATTTCATTTCAGTATTCGAGTTACAAAAACGGACACGGGAAAAAGTCACCCAAGTTAGTTGCTCAAAAATATGTCTCTTTTCCAACTCAGATAGAATACCACCAAAATTTACCTGCCATTTCTCAAAAGTTAACAAAAATCAGATACAAATATTGACCATTCCGTGTTTGCCTAGGTGCTGTGCAGGAAAACGGTATGACGAAACCCCGTCTTTGGAGTTACGATGAACTCCTGCAAAACAGTTGTGATTGCACACACACAGCATAAAGTTGGCGTATATCTTCCTTTTTCGTTAACTCGTGTACAATTTGTCTAAAATGTACCTTTTTATTCAACCGCCGGCCTTGAGAATCAAAAGCTTTACTTAACGCTGGCTTGTACACTGACTAACTTATGTGAAATGGCATAAATGATGACGTGATCTTGTAATTTATAAATAAAATGTCACTTGGATAAAGATGCATGACGGGTTGTCAAAGAACATATTAGATTTTGACAATCTAAATTTCCAACATTTTATATCAATGACAGCTACAATTAAATTGTTTTCACGTTAACCCTCATAATGCACCATTCTGTTTCAATTAACCTCACTTTCAACTTTTTTTTACTATTTTCAAAGGATGCTCTATTTAATGCCTGCTTTTTTTTTGACGGTAACGAGCCTTCCCTTATACAAGGACAGCAGCTATGCTTTCCCAATTAGGGTTGGGGCTAGGGTTAGGATAATAGGGTTGGTGTTAGAGTTAATAGGCTTAGGGTTAAGGAAAGGCTTAGGGTTACAGATAGGGTTAGGGGTAGGGTTAGGGATAGGGTAAGGGTTACAGATGGGTTAAGGGTAGGGTTAGGGTAAGGGATGGGATTAGGGATAGGGTTACGGATAGGGTTAGGGATAGGGTAAGGGATGGGGTTGTGGTTAGGGATGGGATTAGGGTTAGGGTTACAGATAGGGTTAGGTGTAGGATAGGGATAGCGTAAGGGCCACAGATAGGGTTAGGGTTACAGATAGGGGTAGGGTAAGGGATAGGGTAAGGGATGGGATTAGGGCTACAGATTTGGTTAGGGTTAAGGATAGGGTTAAGGTTAGGGATGGGGTAAGTGTTAGGGATGGGGTTGTGGTTAGGGTTTGATGGGATTAGGGTTAGGGTTACAGATAGGGTTAGGGGTAGGGTGAGGATAGGGTAAGGGTTACAGATCGGGTTAGGGGTAGGGTTACAGATAGGGTGAGGGGTAGGATAGGGTTAGGGTTAGGAATGGGATTAGGGTTAAGGTTACAGATAGGGTTAGGGGTAAGGTTAGGGTTACAGATAGGGGTAGGGTTAGGGATAGGGTTAGGGTTGCAAATAGGGTTAGGGGTAGTGTTAGGGTTACAGATAGGTTTGGGGGTAGGGTTAGGGATAGGGTAAGCGTTACAGATTGGGTTAGGGGTAGGGTTAGGGTTACAGATAGGGTTAGGGGCAGGGTTAGGGTTATAGATAAGGTTAGGGGTAGGGTTAGGGTTAAGGTAAGGGTTAGGGATGGGATTAGGGATAGGATAACAGATGGGTTAGGGGTAGGGTTAGGGATAGGGTCAGGGTTACAAATCGGGTTAGGGGTAGGGTTACAGATAGGATTAAGGGCAGGGTTAGGGTTAGGGTTAGGGATGTCATTAGGGATAGGGTTACAGATAGGGTTAGGGGTAGGGGTAGGGATAGGTCAAGGGTTAGGGTTAGGGTTAGGGATATATACCTTTGTTGTTAGGGTTAGGGACAGTAGGGTTAGGGGTATTCTTGGCGTTAGGGGTAAAATAGTGTGAGTGTTGGTAATTGGGTTAGAGGAAGGGGTAGTTTGGGCTATATATCCACATTAACGTTTGACACAACTGAAAATATGACAACTCAAGTCATCATATTAAAAATATGTTAAAGAAATGACAGGAACAGTTCTCACTTTTCAAGCACGCAACGAAGTTGCTGTAAAGAGGCTCGCTTGACAGGGCAAGGTATCTGGAGAACTACTAGTAAACCACGCATCAGATCCACCACACAACATAACATGCTATTCCTATTTAGCAGAACTGTTGGTGTTCCAGATTCACTCCCACCCCTGGAAAAAAATGGCCTACGTGATACTTTTCAGGTTTCAAGAGTTGTATTTCTGCGTGCGAGCTGCTTATTTTTTTTGTGTTCCCACGGGATTTTTTTTACAATAAACCATGCCATAACCTGGAGGGATCACAGAAACATTTCTGTAAATCCCGAATTTGGGACTGGTAGTTTCCAGTTAGGGTTATTTCTTTCACAAAAAGCCCAAAATTGCGGGCCTATTTGGATAGACAATCAGAGCTGGGCGAACAGTTTTACCGGTGAAAAAAACCGAAGACAAACCTCCTCCGAGAGGCAACAGGCGGCGCTATTTCGCTTTGATTTTTCACTGCTTTCTATGCTTGCACTGAACTAATTGAAGAACCATTGAAGACAAGGTAAAATCGACCACGTTTGTAGCGCCGTTACAGGCATCCGAAATCCCTCGGGCCTCTCAACCCCCCCTCCAAAAAAAAAAAAAAAAACACCAAAGTGTTCTATGGTCATTCAGCTTTCAATTGATTTTCAATTTTGGTAGGTTACTTAAGGCTTAACGGTGCTGGGAGGGTTTGCCGATAAAATAACGCAACTAACATAAAGGCGAGAGTTTTGAAAATCTGACGTTTGAGAGGGATAAGACGAGGAGCGACTTGTAGCACTAAAGAAGTGGCGCCTCACGGTTGTTTGTCTTTATGGATTAGGGAGGGATGGGCCTGAGGGATGACGCGGCCCCGAAGAAATGTTCCAGGCCTACCCCCAGAAGGTTGATCCTAGATGGCTTGGCAGTCCATTTCTGGGTGCATTTCTGGAATTTTTTTTTATGGTCTTGTTTTGAGGAATCCTGGTTTTCAAGTAACTGTGAATAAATTCCAGGCTCAGTGCCACTGTGAGTTCACGACTTCACACCCACAGACATAAATTATCTAGCCCGCCACCAACGTTCAAGAAAATCACATGTCTCTCCTATGTTTAGTCTGGCTCTCTAATTGCTCGTCTGCACTGTATGTGTTTTATGTGTTTATGTAGCATAGTTACAATACTGAGGTATTTGTGGTGCAGAAAGCTTTCGTGAGGTCTTTTGTGGGACGAAATGCCCCCAAACTTTACACATCATTTTCGTGAAAAAAATACACTGTTGTGACCGTAGATCAAGACTTCTTTGTTAAGATATATTTCAGCATGATTTCAGATATGGCAAGTAAAGACAATGCAACACAGCCAACGGCAGAACTGTTCTCAACAGCTGCCGTGCGCGCTGAACAAGGATGGAAGAAGTTTCCAATGCGGCGTGTTGGTGCTATCGGCCCAGTTCCCGGACGGGCCCAAACCAGCGCAAGCACGGCTGTACCGGCTGCTGTTCTCCTAAACGAGCAAAGCCAGCAACAGGGTAAAGGATTGAGTGATGTGACCAGTGGGGCGGGCTCGGCAATGGGAGCTTTGCCGAGCTTGTTGGGTAGTTTATCAGGTCAAAATACAGTCTTGACGGGGAACAAATCTGAGGAACAGTTGTTACAGGAGCAGGTTTTTGCTGCACGCATGATGGGTGCTCCAGCAACTGTTGCTAGTGGTATTGCTGCCACCTTTCGCTCAAATAACGTTGTTAGCTCTAGCATGAATGCATTACCCAATTGGAATACTCAGCCAAGCATGACTTCACAGAAGACATTACCTCCGGCACAACAAGCCCAGGCACATTTGATTGCTACTGCATTTTTCAATACAATAAAGCCCAAATTGTCCCAAGGAAATGAAACACCACAGGCAGCACCTCAGAGCCAACAGCCTCAGGATTTGTATCAACTGCAACAAGAACTGCAGGCACAGCTGAACAACAGGCAGCAGAAGCAACAACAGTACCTACTTCGGCCTCAACAGCATGAAGTCCCAATGCGGGTGCCACAACAGTTTTCAGGGTCAACTGCCGCACTTAATGTGTCTAGTAAAGCGCAACCGCAAAAGTGGTCCAACAGAACTCAGAGTTTAACGTCCAACAAACAAAGCGATATCAGTTCAGGGGAACTTTTGGGCAAATTACCCGGGATGTTGTCAGCCTTGGAAAGTAATGCAGGTCCGCAAATTCCAGCCATAGCACATCAACGGGAGATTCCAAGCGACCAATCAAGCAATTTGCAAAGGCAGCCAGCTGCAAACCTTACCTCAAAGTACTTCGAACTCCGTGGCCCGCTGCAGAAGAATGGACCAGCTGTAGGTAGTTTGCCTGCCAGCAATTTGCCCTTGTCAATGTCATCTTTAGCAACAAGTACCGGTAGTATTACACAGCCGCAGAAACAGGGTTTGCAACTTTTGGAAAAAGCAAGAAAGCCTTTGCCCGTTGAGCTTCAGATGACTCAGTCAATGGAAGTGCTGCAGTCGCTCAAAGCAGATGGATACATAGATAGCCCAAAGAGGAAAAAAATGGCAAAGGGCTCTGGGTTTGAGGCTACAACTGACATTGTGGACAACAACAGTACCATTTGGCCAAGCACATTAGAGGGAGATTGGAACCACCCAAAACCTGTTCCAGAACCACCAAATTACAAAAACCTGAAAGGTGAAAAAACTCCCGTGGGTCGATCAAAATCCAAGAAGGCTGACAAAGTTCATGGCAAGAAAACTTCCACACCGCCACAATCAAGTCGGTCTCAAAACTTTCTGAAAGGAGTAGATAAAGCTACAGATGGAGCACCTAAAAGCCCATGGCACGCCAGTGTAGACGCCTTTCTTCAAAGCACGAAACGGGCAACAGGGTCTGATTTAAAGACGTCATCTAAGGACCGCAGCGAAGTGCAGTCACCAGAAGTCACTACCCCAGTGCCAACAATCTCGCCCAGTCTGTTTTCTACCGCCGTGGCGACCGAGATCCCCTTCCTGACAGAGGTGGACACGGATGAGACCATCTCTTCCATCAACCGGCGGGTGGAGATGCTGAAGCAGCAGAAGGCCAAAATCCTACAGGACCAGATGGAGGAGTTCTACAAGGAGATCAACATAACTGATGATGGGGCTGGAAAAGATGGCCCCACAGTCACACATAAGAAAACAATCAACCAGAAAGTGGTAAGAGGTTGATCAGAGCTGTATTCTTAGGATGGGGGGGGCAGAGTAATTAAAGGTAGTCAGACAAACAAGTGTCATCACAATCAAGGTCATTGTGCCATTATCAGCTACTGATTAGACATGCCAGTACACGCACAAGTACAACAATATCACACAGTGTATATATGCAGGGGTTGAAATTAACTTCAGTTTCTGGGTGGCCAGCAGGGTCAGTGGGAAGTGCTTTGCACTGAAAATGTGGTGACCCGGGTTGAGTACATGAAATGAAATCGATCAGAGTCACCGTACATTCCCATTTGTGTCAGTGGAACTTCCCTACCAAAGAGTTGATTGGCCAGCCCCGTTGTAAATGTACTTGAGGCTGCCCAAAATACGTGTACTTCTTTTTCTGGTTTCCCGACCGAGCCTAAATTTTGGCAGGACCATAAAATTGGTATTGGCACATTAGAAAAACAAATTCACAATTTTAAAATGTAAACAAAATCCAGTTGTCTTCTGTGTTTTCACAAAAACACCTCTCAAAAACATATTTCTTGTCAAAACACTTGTATAATTTATGTTTCCCTTCTCGCATTCGCAACATTTCAAAAGAAACTTCCATTATTTCCAGTTTCCTGACTTGATTGCCTACCTTTTGCTAGACTTGTGCATAGTTGTGTGAATTGTCCATCATTAAGAATTGTCAACTGTAGGTATTTTTACAGTGATTAAGATAAGTTTTTGTCACTTTTCGTGGCCATTTTTGGAGCTTTCGTCCTCATTCAATCAACACAAAAAATTTCTGACCTACCAACCCTATTTTAAGGCAGAACTTTTGTGGGGGGGACCTAACCAATCAGAGGTATTGTCGCATCATCCGGGAATGCTGCAGGACGATTAGGCACGACGATTCATATACATGTAGGTTTCATTAGTTTCTGTGGGAGGTAATGTTAGACTAATATTGTGAGAAAATGATACCAGGCAATGTGTCAACACCTGCATCGTTCATATGTAGGCAAAGTGATGTCTTACATGTGTGTGCGTGGGTGGGTATATGTACGTGTGCTCATTTCTGAGCTGTACACACAACTGTGCTTTGAGGAAAAAGCCTTTTCCCTCGTGGGACAAGAGCCCAGCACATACACAGGTAGTGGGCAATCATGGCCGTGTGGGCTGTGAAATTATACCGTGGACAGCAAAGCGCTGTGCTGGTGAGTTCAAACACGAGCCGTAAAATGTGAGGAAAGTTTTGAAAACGTGGCAATGTTCCTCAAATGACCACTGTCCAGATGGGCCCGATGAATTTTTTGGTGGCCCCGGGCCAGCAGAGCACCATTACTTTCGACCCCTTGCATATGAGAACAGTCTCATAGTTTGTATTTCATACACACAAAAGCCAGAGTTAAAATGCCCACAGGATTTTGCTTTGGCGTTTCAATTAACCTCTACATTTTTTCTGAATTTTGGTACAAGCACAACTGCTTTTGGTCATACAAACAAAAAGTGCTTAGAAATGGCAAATGTCCCTCTACAATTTTCTGCTCTGTTCATTTGATTGAACTGAAACCTCAGTCAATTCATTCCTTGTATTTGTATGTTCTTGTTACTTGAAACAGGCAGGGAGCCGTGACAAGGACAAAGATAAGCCCAGGCTAAACGAACACGACAAATCAAGACTGGATGACAGACGTGATAAAGACAGAGATAGGCACATTAACAGGGACAAAGAGAAGGATAAGAGAAGGGATGATGACAGGGACAGACGGACAGGAACAAGAAGTCCACCGAGAAAGCGACCATCAGATTCAAAGAGGTCCAGGTCGGAAAGTCGTCATCAAGAGCCGGAGAGAAAGCAGCAGGATCACAAGCCTGCACTGTCCCCTCAGAGATCAAGAAACAGTAGCCTGGAGAGGACCAAGAAAGATGGGGCCAGCTCAAAGGAGTCTTCCAAGGAGATCGAGAAGAGACAAGGAAGGTACCCTTCTGGCAACTTACACGTTCCTTCAGCAGACTCTGCTGAGCGAAGAGCCAGCCTCAGTCCAGAGAGGAAACGCAAGAGACTGGATGAGAAAATGGGTGAGGTGTTCATTGACGGGAGGTGGCAGCAGTCGACTTTGAAGACGCCACCGGCCAGCACAAGAGGTGAAGACCAGCCGAACGGTGACAAGAGTAAAACCAAGGATTCCAAGGTGGATAAGATCAAAGCCAAGATGGGTAAAGATCAGGATAATAAGAAGAGGGAAGACATGGCCACGCCTTCAAAGAAAACAGAAAAAGAGGAGAAGACCACACCCATGAAGAAGACTGAAGAAAAAAACAAAGGGAAGAATACTGATACGGCAACAACAGGAAAGGGTGCCAGCACTTCAAAAGCCCCAGGTAACAAAAGTCCAGTGAAAAGTGACTCCCAGACCAATACGGCAGAAAAGACAGACGAGAAATCCGCACCCACTAAACCACCTGAAACGATGAAAGAAAAGAATGACACGCTTATCACTGCAGAAGGAAGAAAGGAACAGCAGGATGACGGACTCTCCAAAACTGAAGGGGAGAAAGAAAAGGAGATGACTGAAAGTAGGGAGAAGAAGATGGCAGGAAAGGTCCAAATAAAAAGTATTAGCAAGGCAACAGAGTTGTCTGAGTCGCCGGCTGCCTCAAAGTCTACCAAGGTGTCTGAGAGCAGTGATAAGGGATCTTCCTCCGCAGCGCAAACTTCAACGAGCAGGGTTGTGCCTTCTATCAATAAATCACTACCTCCAGCCAGTGTTAACACGTCAGAGTCGAGTCAAGTTTCGGGCACATCACCATCTGGTGCAACGGGCACAACATCAACTGCCAAGCAATCCACTTTGCCATCTGAAGTCGAGGAGATCAACGTCAAGCGGTCAACAGGTGTATCAGCTGGCAATGGTCCGTCTACAGTGTCAGCATCTGCCACAGCAACAAGTGGGCCAGCTGTTGGCCAGAACAGCAGGAAAAGGAAAGGAGACAAAGTACCACTGACGGAGGACGTGCCAAAGAAAGTTTCTGTCATCTCACAGGATCCACCTTCAACTCTTGAAATCAAAGACAGCAGTATCCCACACCAGGTGTGTTCTATGTTTCATTTTAATAAGTCTTCCAAAAGCGAAGAATTCTTTCCTTTTTACACTCTTTATGTATATCTTTACAAATTGAGAGCACTGTACAAAGTCTTGCACTACCTTAACTGTAAATTAGACGTAGGAGAAAAAATGCTCAAAATTCACATTTTGCATTTTAGATGAATATTGATCCAGTGACAAAGTAACCAAAACGGCGAATCAAAAAAAAAAAAGAAAATTGGGCAGGTGGGGGCTCATGGATCATTGCTTACATGTACAGTCTTAAACCCTTCAGAGTTTACTTATAAATACATGTCCATGTAGTTGTTGTCTCCAGTGTATAGGCAAAATGGTGCCATCCGCAAATACGTGTACGGATGTATTAAATCCACTTGGGCTTATTTTGTGAATACCTAACGGTAGATTAGATTTGCATTGCCTTTTGCATTACCATACACTATTTAAATATGTGACCCAGCCTAACAAACCGAGTCACAAGTCGCCAGAACCAGTTAAACCCTCAACATTTTTTCACCCCCAAGATGACCATTTCTGTCATGATGCTAAACTGAGGGTAAAAAATGAATAGCTCTGATTGTTCAGTCCAGTGGAAACTAACAAAATGGTTAACTGGCATTGAAGACTCATTCTGTGGGGGATTTGGTGACATATTTCCATTTGAAGCCCAAGTGGAAGCTGTTTTAATACTGTTAACTCTGGCTCAATTTCCTTTACGTTTATCAGATGGGACTTTTGGAAGCTCTAGCCATAGAGGAATACGTGCAGGACAAAGTGATGGTGGAATGGTTTTGTTATGTCTGTGGTTCCATCTGCCATTCCTGGAAGGTTGGTGAAACTTTCGATCTTGTCACTGATTGCCCTTCTGGTTTCAAGCATTAAGCAAAAACCATCAAGAAATGGTATCATAGCTTGCTTTGAGCCAATCCACAGCAGGATTTCACCCTTGAAAAACACAACAAATTGGCTTTAATTGCCTTTCGTTCCAGCCATGTGCTGTGAGACACACCACAGATTGGTGTGAGCCCACACAGATTGTTGAAGCTCCTTGCAGTATATTTGAACCATGTCATTTGCTGTGTGATTCAAAATCGTGAGGAGAACTGGGAAATATGACAAATTAGATGGGTAGATGGTGGACACATTCACCAAAAAGAGACCCTCAGAACATGTACATGTATGCATGATATGGAGATAACTTTCTCGGCCTGGTAAGTACTCCAAGGCACACATTTATATTTAGATCCCAAGAAGAAAAGTATTGGAGTAGTCAGAAGACTATTGATCTTCTTCATGTACCTACTCAGGTGTACATGGGCCACATCGGAGGTCGCAAACACACCACTAAGTACCAGAGATTGCTCCATGCGGACTGCCCAACCCTGGAAAGAGAGCTCATCTCCAAGCTGAAACTGCTGCCAAAGAAGGGAGCAGATCCCATCGCTGAGGCCACCATGGGGAGCAGCATCCTGGGACAGAGTTTCGCTCTGGCTTCAAAGTGAGTGTTTACTTTTGTATCCCTCTTACGGGGAAGATGAAGAGTTTTATATTGTCAGTTAGTTATTGTTGACGTTAGCGAATCGTTATATTTACATAGATATTCACTGCTGAAGTCCTTTCTGTTGTTACTTTGCATGTTGTTGTAGATGAGTCTATCACATGTTCAGCACCAGTCAGTCACGAGCCATCCAGTCTGGCATCAGTTGACAAGCTATTCTTGTGGGCTGTGACTGAAGAGTTCTGTTGTTAGTGTTCGCTCCCTTAATGGACTTATGATTGTGCTTATGATTGATTGGTTTGCTACATAAACTCTAGATATGCAGCTAGAGATGGCCTAGCACCAAAGTGAGACAAAAGAGAACCAACAAAGAAACCAGAAAAGAGAAGGTTGAAAAAAAATTCTGGAGAGAGTTGTGAGAGCTCAAGGAAATTTGCGATCAGCAGGTTGCAACCTTGTTCTCACAAAATACTTGTGAAATGACCGGCAACTCAGTGGTAAACTGCCCTCAGATTGAATAAAGCAACGCTCGAGGTATAACTGAAAATTTGGACAAATACATGTAAACGTATGGGATCAATATCAGTTCAACTGTTAACCAGTCATTGCAGCAGCCTGTAAAATATTAACATTGTTGTTTACGAAGTAGTTTCTACTGTTTCAGTGGTTTTGCATAATTGTATGCAGAGTCTGGGCAAGTTTCCCACACTCCAGTCTAACTTTCGTCTCATCGGCATATTCCACTCAGAATGGCAACATTTGTAGGATTGATGAGGAGTGGAAGTAAGGATTTGTATATACACGTTATCAATCGTTATCAAAATGCAGTGTTTCACTCAAGCACCGTATACCTCCCTGTTTCTCCTCTGCAGGAAGAACATGACCGCGTCTCCACTGGCTGGTTCTGGCCAGGGGTCCTTCTTGCGCTCAGAAGAACACAAGGTAGACAATAGGAGTATTGTCCTCCACTAGCCCAGTGTGCAAACAAGGGCATCGGGCTAATGCACCCTGTCTCTTTGGATGCTGGGTTGGCTGTGGAAAAAACAGAAAGCTGCATGAAAATTGATTTCCTCGGAAGAGGTTTTCTCAAAACCTTTGCCATTTTGTTTTGTGACTTTACCAGCTTATAAACTTCATTCCATTTGAACTGTTGAAATGTGAAATTATTTCAAAACATTTCTGGACGACAGTTGAATATTTGAGACGTATATTAACGTCTGTCCAGCAGTGTTGAAATGGCATATGGTGTCCACTGTTGTTACAAAGTGAAGTCTACTGTATAAGCTAAGCAAGAAATATATACATACATAGCAATGTTTGTATGTTCAACAAGATATTTATTCCTATCAACGTCTCTTCTGTGATTAATAGAAATCTGAAGGAATCCGTCCTCGTTGTGTTGCATGCAACCTCGTCTTCCAGAAGGTTGCAGAGTATCGCAAGCACCTCAGGACACCAGCTCATAAAAAGGTGAGTGTAGAAGTGAATCAGTTTTTTTAGTTTATTTGAATGAGCATTGGACGGTTTACGCTCTGTTCACCTGATATACTTGTACTGGGTACACCATGCTGCCAGGGAATGCCACTCATGGAGTTGTTTGAACCATGACAATTGAAAATTACTGATTGACGAAGCTGGATTTCTTGCTACATCACAAGTTGGAATGCCATTTTTGTTTGTTTTCTTCTTCATAAACCGTATGTCAGCAGTTTAGGCATAATTTATTGTTCTTTGCGTGCAGAAAATTGCAGCGCAAGAGAAGCCCGCTGCTCCTCCTGTCAAGTCCTTACAAGCCCCCAATGAGGCAAATCAACCTTTGACAGATGACAGCGTGAGAAGCACAAATTCAGAAGGGACGAAATCTCCTCAGCCAAAGTCCAGTGTCATCGGTATGTGATACAGTGGAACGCCGCTATAACAAACAAGACGGGGTCCACGCTAAATGTTCGGTACAGCGGTCGTTCGGTATAGCAAATTTAACTGCTGAACGTTTCGTTGCCATGTTGAATAGCGCCCTCTTGTCTAACTGAAGTGCACCCTCTTGTGATACCTTTGTTCGCTGTTTTCATGATGTTTTGCCGTTGCATTCAAGTTTAAGGTTTCAAGAAATGTACCTGTCAATTATTTATATTTTTTATTTGAATTTGAGTCAAAAAATTGATATCAAGTTTATCTGAAAAACATGTGAAACTCCCGCTCAGGAGTGATCTCTGATGCATGCTGTGGCGAATCTCGGTTGATTTGTGTATCAGCAGCACCCTCTTTAGACTATTGTTAGTGCAATGCCACCGTGCGCGTACGTGCGGTTGTCTTCCGCACGCGATCATGTGGAGTGTCTATTCAATACTGTTGACGACTAGTGGCTTTCCCTTCTAATCCTTGGAATAATAATAGCCTCTTGACACTTGCCAACCTAAAAAAACACCGACTGTTGTATCATGTTGACATTCAGGAATTACAAACAGCAATTGAATAGTGTTTGGTAGGTTCTGTGCACAAATTATTGGGAGCCAAGGATGAGTATACATTGCGTATAGTTAACTTGTGGTTGTGCAAGTCAGTGTGTAAGATAGTTTTAACTACAGGCAAGCTTCATTAATAAGAGCAATGTTAATACAACATTTATGCTTATAGCAATGTCATTTTAAGGTCCGAATCCTTTGTTGTTAACCCTTAATGCCGGTAGATGGCGACAGCCACGGCTTTGTTTGAGGATTATTGCATACCACGCATACATTCTATTCATCATGCACCTGCGGTTTCAATGTGGGCTTGCTGCTGGACAGGACTTTGCATACTAGGCATATTGCAGCCCAGCAGTTGCGGTCAAAAGAATCCCGGCGTTGAGGGGTTAATTGTTTCATTTCTGATAATACAAGGTTCCTGTTATAAAAAGGTAATCTGCAAAGTCTGAAGGATCTCATATTGATGAGGTTTGACTGTACAAACGCTCTTCTTTCAGAAATCCAGTACTACAGAAACACTACAGAAATGTGCAACAATTTTGTTTCTGTTTCTGGTGAAAGTAGCTCATTTGTTGCTCCTTAATAAACTTGATTTTTCTTGCCACTTATGCCTCACCATTTCCGTCTTTAGGGTCAGAGTTCATCACCCCAATCTCGGGCTTCTTTTGCAAGCTCTGTTCCAAGTTCTACAACAATGAAAAGACTGCCAGAGAGGTGCACTGTGCCACCACCCTGCATATCGCAAAAACTCAGGTAAGTACGAGCACAGTGGGTTCCCATTCTAATCACTTTGGTCGAGTCCCCAGCATGATCAACAATGTTGGTAAAAACAAATTCGGTTTGTTTTCTC
Organism: Acanthaster planci; assembly: GCF_054643075.1. Lineage (NCBI taxonomy): Eukaryota > Metazoa > Echinodermata > Asteroidea > Valvatida > Acanthasteridae > Acanthaster > Acanthaster planci. The sequence continues at coordinate 10,453,200 of NC_141787.1, forward strand.
AGTTTTTTATAGGCGTTATCTCAAGATACTTGTCATTCAAACAGATTTGTAAGATGGAGAACCTAAACCACTGCAGTTGTCTGTCAGGCTTAGTCCTTTTTTAGCCCTTTGGTTTACATTATTTTTGCCTCTCCCAGGTCTAGGAAAAGATACTTCAACAGTTTTACATTGGAAGCATTTCTTCAGGTGTTAACATGTATTTGTTGAAAACTTAACTTGATATTTCCTTTGCGCAGATAACAAAAACCTAACTTCTGGCCCTTAATTATGAGACCTGGTGGGACCTTTATGTGATACCAAGTACATGCAGTTTTTGTATAGTGCTTGAAGGTTTGCATGGTGGATCTACAGTGAGGTAGAGGGTTTGCTTAGACACCATGTGGAAATCTCTCTTGTGAGTATGTGTGGTTCAGAATCACACCTACTCACAAGAGAGATTTCCACATGTTGTCTCCGCAATTCCTCTACTTCCGTTACTGTATAAGCACACAGAAGAATGACACCTGCAAAATGTTTTGAAAACATTGCTCGAAAATTTCTTATGCAATGCATCTGTGGATATTTGACAATGCAGTTCAAATAAACATTCAGTAATTACCAAAAGTTTAAAGGTAATTTTATGGTTCTTGACATGTTTTCTTTATGTTGCAGCATTGTGTATTTTAAAATCTACTTTCCATTTCAGCTGAAACAAAAGCCAAAAATAGACAGCATTTTGGGTTTTAATTTCTATTTTGTTTGTCATAATTTACCACCTTTTTGAATTGCAACCAGCACACTCAGCTGCAATTAAGCCATTCGTTCTTGACAATTGCAGCGTCCTTTTGCTTTTCTTAACTGTAAAATCTCACAAAATTGTAGTTCTGTCAATAAATTCTGTTTACAAATGAGCAGATTGCGGTGGCATCATGTGTATCATTTCACGTTATTAATCTGACATAAATATCGATTTATATTCTCACAGCAATACTATGCCAGCAGAAACCAGTCGATGGATACCAGCTTTAAGGCTAGTCAGGGCACTGTACCTAGTGACACTTCAGTGACGGCCCCTGCACCTGCAGGAAATGTACTGAGTAACCGTTTTGAGACCGCACAGGCTGATGCAGGAGTTAAAACTTCTGTCAGCGACTACGTTGATGGAGGTCATCCAAGCTGTACCTCTCGTCCCAACTTTGACCAGAAGGCATCCTCAGTCGGACAAGTGTTTCCAGTTGGCGGGTCATTTAAGCCTGACCATCCAGACACACCGGTGATGCCCAGCTCAGACCCACAGTACGTGCCAGGTAGAGCTATGTCAAAGACATTGGCAGTAGCAGAATCTCACATGGAATCAGTCACCACAGAAGTCAAGGAGGAGGGGGTAAAGCCAGGAGGAGCCATGTTAATTGAGACAACCATGTCAAGAGAAGCTGAGTCTAAGCAAGCTGAGGGGACACCTAGCAGGTCGGGAGTAGCTGAGGGGGGAGCTGAAAAGTTAGATGGAACTAAACCAAGGGACAAAGCTGAACTGAAGACGGATGAAAGGAAGGTTGCATTGCCAGCAGGATCAGATCCTGAAAAAGGAACCACTCTCATGAAGGCTGAACAGGAGGCAGGTAAACCAGGTGTGACCATGCTAGGGAAAACAGCCATTCTTCCAGAAGCTGATTCCAAGAAAACGAAGATAAACACAGAAAAGCCAGTTGAAACTATGTCCCAAGAGGAAACCAAACCTGAGGAAGCCAAGAGGGATTTAGGCATTGGAGGAGGAACCATGATCAAGGGGAGAACAGTCACTAAGGAAGCACTTTTTCAAGTGGAGGGGGAGAGAGATAAGCCTCAGGGAATCATTCGAGAAAGTAAAACTACACCAAAGGAAGCTGTTTCCATGGAGCCAGAAAAGGAAGTAGAGAAACCAGATGGAACCCTGCCCAAAGGGGAGTCTACATCGAAGGAAGATGTTACCCAGAAAAGTTCTCCTGCTGCCAAAGTTGTTAGACGTCAAAAGCTTGCCACCATAGATCCTGTACCCTCACAGGCCACCTCCTTTGAAATCAAACTCCATCAAGAAGACTCAAAGAAACCTGATGGTAAAGCTGAAGGTGCTGCATCCCAAGAGATCAAAGCAACTGATTCTAATTTGGGCAGAAAAGAAACAAAGAAATCCATCCTAACCTTTGCTCTGCCAGTTGAAGATCGTTCAAAGAAGGTCGAACTAAATGTTAGCCTACCCACAGAGGTTACTTCTCTGGAACCAAAAGCTTCAAAGAAGGTTGAACCAAATGTTAGCCTGCCCACAGAGGTCACTTCTCTTGAACCAAATGCCCAAGAATCTGAAGTGAGGGAAATGCGCTTCAAAGTTGCCACTCTCAAGGAAGTTCCATCTAAGAGAGCATCACCCAGAAGAACTAGGCCTAGGAAAGCTGCAAGTGAAGAGGTGTCCCAAGAGTCCCCAGTGGGGACTCCAACTATGACTGGGTCACAGGATAGCACTGACATCGCGGTTGAGTTGAAGGAAAGCACAGTTGATCTTGAAACACAAGCAGATTTGGCCATTTTGTCACAATCTGTTTCCAAGGAGCCACCACTTACCAAGAGGACACTTAAAGAAGTCGCCGATAAAGAGAAGATACCAGCAGAGGAAATCTCACCAAAAGAAGCTCCTCCCACATGTTTTACACCAAACAAAATAGCATCCAAAGAGACTGTGTCTGAAGCAGTTGTGCCGAAGAAAGCTGCTCCAAGCAAGTCACTAACTGAAAAGCTCTCCTCCAAGGATGCCTCACACAAAGAAACCTCCTCATCCAAGTTGGCACCAAATAAGAGTGTGTCACAGAAGGAAGTCAATACTGAAGAAGCTACACCCAAGGAATTGTCATGGAATAATGTCCCAACTAAGAAGACCAGACTGGCAGATGATGCACTTGTAAAAAATTCAGCCAAGAAAGTTGCATGTACACACAAGAAGACTGCATCTGTTGAAACAACCTTTAAAAGTACCACACCTATCCTGCATGAAGAGGTTAAGAAAATGCCATCCATGAAGGCCACACCCAAGATAACCTCCCCAAAGAAAGGGGCACCTAAGGATACTACTCCAAAGGAAACAGAAACTAGACGTATTGCATCACCTGGTCCAGTTTTGAAGCCTGCTCCATCAGTTGATGCGGCAGCTGGTCAGAATTCCTCTACTACTGCCCTTTCAGCACCAGATCTCTTAGATCCTAAAGATCCAAACTCCAAAACAATGTCTATGGATGCTACATCATCCCCTCGTGCTCCAAGGAGATCAACTCAGTTGACTAATGTTCAGAATAAGACAACGCCTCCCAGGACTCAAACAAAACCCCATGGTAGTCTTCAGCAAAAGGTTTCCAACAAAACCTCTGCAAAGGACAGTGTGCTGGCCATTTCTTCACAGACATCTATTATCACAGACACTTCAACTAAGGACCAGGACGTAAAGGACAGGACACTACCAGGACAGAAAAACACAAGTCACAAAATAACATCTGATGATGCACAGAAGATGGTGAAGCCACCACCAAAGACTGGTAGTAATGTAACATCCACTAAGAGCACAGAAGCTGGCCTTAGTCGGGATACATCTAGCAAGAGTGGCATAGTTAGAGAAGGGAAGCATGTTGGGAAACCTAAAAGGGAGGATGCTAAATCCAGTCCTGCTGCATCAAAAGGAAAAGAACAACCTCAATCAGCCAGTCCAGCATCTTCTGTGCCAGCCGCACCAGACAGCTCGAAACAGGTCACCTTGAAAGTCCAAGATGCTGATCCAGTTTCTTCACTCCAAAAGAAGAGTTCATTGTCAGGTGCCCCTGAAACTGCAACATTGACCTCATCCACAAGGAACCCAGAGATGGTGAAGGATGCAGGATGTAAATCACCTAGGTCACAGAGTGCCTGTCCAAGGCAAAGAAACCCTCAAGAATTAGATGTGTCTGCTGATGTTTCCATGGATGAAGACCGAGGAGAGTACATTGATGTTGACGAACTGATGGCTGGTGAAGTCATCGTCCTGGACGAAGACAGTGAAGACAGTGACCAGGAAATGGAGATGACCTACGATGACGATGACATTCTTGTTATCGATACCGTGGGTGAGGTCTCAGGCAATGTCTCGGGAGATGACGAGGAGGAGGAAGACACATGGATCATGGAGGATGCGGACGGAGATGAAGAAGCGGGCTTTGACATGCCAGAGTTCGGGGAGATGTTTGCCATTGATGAGGTAGGGGGATCAGATGACGAGGAGGAAGAAATGGAAGATCAAGATGTGCATGAAGTGGATTGGTGGGAGGTACTATCTGAAGCAGAAGAGGATTGAACGCATCTATTTGTTGTCTGCGTCTGCTAGCTGTCAGATTTGTAGAAATCCTACCCTGTTTTACATGAAACTTGGCAAATTCTCCACTATTAACAGGGAAAACTTGGACCGTGGTGGACATGTTTGGGTCAAAGAATGCACATCCATTCAGAATTTAACTATATTAATTGGAGGGGAATTGTTAATATGCTACTTGGTATGAAACAAATTGGGATTGTCACCTCATTTGCTTTATTCCTTAAAAGACACAACCATGTGGAATTGAAATCGAGTTTGTATTATACATGTACATACATGCATGCACATGTACACTGTACATAATATGCTGACTTTAGTCATGCACCTGTACACACCTTTAATACTGGAATATGCTTGCGACATTGCTCATGGCTTTGCTTCGTGTACAAGACACTAGATGCTTGACCTTTCTACTAGAGGTGAATTACATGTATGCAAGTGGAAAGTTTGAAACATTGTGAGTCATGTAATTTACATATATGTTAATAAATATGCTGGTCTAACATGTACATGTAAAATGTTGATAATGGGAGGCATTTACAGTATGTACGTGTACTTGTAAATATGTTCATTTTTATGGGCCCGTGTGTATATAAAGTCAGCTCACATGTTTAGGATGTTTACAGTGTTACCTCAGATAAGTTGGATCCAGTGAGACCAACCGATTTTATCCGACTTAGGCACAAATCCGACTTACGTGAAGAAGACCAAATGTATTATATAGTCATTGTGACCAGCCATATAACGGCGGCAGCCCACAAAAAAATATGAAATAAAGTAATATCGTGATGGTTCTAATGTCAAACATCATTTCATTTCCGCACTACATATGTTGTACAAAGAAAATCACAGCTTGTGTCGCTGATTGTGCCACACAAGTTGATACCTTGAGTGTCGCCATCACAAGGTACCTGTACTTCGGTAGCTGTACTTAGCCCAGCCACTTTGTCCAATAAAAATGCAGTCTGTGATCACATGGGCACATAGACTTTTTTCCAGCCAGAAATCAAGTTCATTCATGGAGTATGGCAATGGGGGTGGAGCATGACATGGAGCTCAAGCCAAGGTTATAGGCTGCTACTCGAAAGTACAATGTGTACATGCGCATCCCATGTGATGTGGTATTGCAGATATCGCTGTGAAAACCCAGTGAAACCGGTGCCAAAATGATTGATTTGGACAGGAAAATACCGAACGTTCCCCAAATCCCAGTGGTTACTGGAATGAATAAATGTATGAAAATTATTTTTTTTAAATCCGACTAAAAGAGGTAAAACACATGTTCCAAGCAATTTTATCCGAGGTAAGCAAAAATCTGATTTAAACGAGTCTGACTTATCTGAGGTGTACTGTATTTAACTTGCAACTGTTGATTTGTTGGATGAAATGCATCCGTCAGATTCACTAAAGCCGCTCATCTGGAAAAATTTAACCAAACGATTTGTTGAATTTAAAAACAAAATCAAACTACATGTATTATGATGAAAACAATTGATTAAAATAAATTTCAAACAAAAAGTTGTAAGTATGCATTTCTTGCTGCGTTGGAATAATGAATTCACCAAAAACTTGGTGTGAAATATCTGGTACTTTATAGTCTTATTGTTATTTTAATTGGGTTATCTGAGTGTTATACGTGCACACACATAGTTTTATACTGTCCATACATATGCATGTAGAATGTGTGTACAGTTCTAGCGTTTTATGCTGTGTTTTGTCATTTACATGGATATTCTTCCCTGTTACTGTAAAGAGCTTGTAGTTTCCTTGCGTTAGATTAACACTGGTGTTAGGATATTCAAAATACGATTTGGACTGTGTTAAGGTTTCTCGACATAGCAAAACTGGATAAAGGAACCATTGTTATGATGTGAAACACAATAAATTTGGACAGAAAGCATTCCACTTGGTTATTGTTTTATTTTTTGTACTGTGCCTCTACCACCAACTTCTCAAACATTTTTGAACTCCTTTTATTGTTGGGGGGGGGCTCATTATAGCCCCTTTTCACTTAGTTCTGCAGAATTCTTCTCTTCTAGGTCCACACATTGCTGTAGGAGAAAAGACTCCATGGAGCACATCATTTGTTCATTTTATTGTAACTGTGCATAATTTTGATTGTTGAATCTGCTCTGGGTTTGGACCAAGTTGAACCGCAGCCTCAGAAATTGGAGTTGGACTGGAACCAGAGAACTGTGAACTGCATAGGAACTGAACACACAAAATGAGATGGGCAGACCTGTGTCGTAGCTTGCAGAATCGGCTCTCACCAAAGCTGCTGATATTGGTTGGGCTGTTCCCAATTTCAAGTACATGTGTGGCATGCCTACCTGTGCATCTGTTTCATTGGTGTTGGTGTACAGAACTCTTCTGCACATTGGACTAGTTCTTCCCAAGAAACTGTTGGAACTCATGAATGAATGCTGGAAGGGATTGGAGGCAGACCCTGAGTGTGCATGTGTTTGCAAGCACTGAGGATGCAATATTTTGTTCGAAAGCATGCACATCTTTTCGGGTATGCACTAGAGGGATGTGATGTGAAAGCTTTAGATGAGGAAACAAGTGTAAACTAAAAAAAAAAATGATTTGGAACCCCAAACATTTGTAGCTAGGTTATGAACAGTCTTACGGTGTATGTCTTTTGAGAGGAGAGGCAATACACAGGAGGATGGGTTACGCTACTTATAAGAGGGCTGAAAAAGTGGGAGAGATGCAGGGCCATGTTTTTTTTTCCAAGTTGGGGGGGGGGAGTTCAAGTGCACTAATAGACACTTTCCAGTTGTGTACATTACTCCTGCTGACCATTTTGAAATGTAAGCAGTTTCTTTGTGGCTGAAACCCTTCCAAAAAGTTGCTTTTCTTCAGCTGATTTTTCTTCAGCCGGTGGTCTAGATGTTGCATATGACTGGCCTTCTTGTGGCAGGGACAGGCGTGAAAGAAGCGAGAGAAGGTCCTTTCTGAGGAATTGACACCAAGTTTGAGGCAAGTGCTATTGGAAAGAGGTACGTTCACAAATGTCAGTGGTGTGAACTTGGATTTAATTGAGATGGTTATTTCCCCCTTTCTGGACTTTTTACAAGCTTAAGCAGGCTTTGCTCCTTTTTGCAAATTTTACAAAAAAACTAAGTACGTGTACTTTTTGAAAACTGTAAAAAGTTACATACTTGTCATTGCTGCAGCCTTCTGCTGAATGTTTCCTGGATTCTGAGTCATTTTTCCCCCCCGTCTAATCCCATAGATCTGCAGAAGCCTTGGCTCTTTCTCATTTTCCATTCTATTATGCTGCAAATTCTTTATGGTTAGCATGGGTTTCACTACCAAAGGAGACCAAAATATCCTTGTGCCTTCGGAATCCTTTCAAATCACACTTTTCCCTCAATCTCTCTTGTACAGGTGGTATCCAAGCTATTCCAACTTGGCGACAGCTTTCGCTTATGTCTTTGGACACTAGCTTGGTTCACTCAAGACTGTGTCGCAGGCAAACACAACACACCTCTGGCAAACCACATTCTTCCTGGGGTGAGTAGAGTTCATGGGCAGTGAAAAGAGTAGAAGTTTGTCCAGTTTAAATTTCCTCAATTGTTTTACATATACATTGCAAAAAGTGCAATAATACATATGGCGGTACTGGCAGAGTGTGGCGCCCTGGATAGCTTGTGAGCCACTCAGAGCTGTACCATTCACATTTTCGTGCAACAATATCATCATCCATGGATAATTATTAAGCGCAAAATCTCTGTTCATTGAAAACCAGTTATCATTCACAATATCATGTGATGTGTACTGCACATGGCTGGTGCCCATCTCATTTGTTTTTTTCATTACAAATTTTGCTTCATGAAGTTGGGCGCCTGACAAGGAACAGACGAGCATATCCCCTCCATGCAGGAACAAGAGATGGTGTGCTTTTACGTAGCAACAGTGGTCCATTGGTTTGGAACTCACTGTTTACATGCACAGGTTTTTGCATGTTTGGCACAGGACACACTGAGCACCTACATTCAATTTCCATTTAAATGTACGGTCTTTGCATGTGTACGGGGCCTGTGCATGGGGCCAGTTGTAGAATTTACCACTAGCCTGTCTCTTCTTTGCTTGTGAGGGCGCACTTCAGGTTAGCATAAATTACACATGCAACTTTAAAAAACTCCAGAGGAAAGCCAGTGCTTTCATTTCCACCAATGTGTTTATTATCACAAACCATCTTTGTTTTGTAGTGGGGTAGGTAAGGTGGTCTCCTCAAAGACAATGGTAATAATTACAGTGATTTACAGCAAGTTGGGCCGCCAAAACCAGCCCCTCCTCCCCCCCAAGAACAGGCTTTAACACCATCAAATTATTCTCAACACCAACACTGGGTGCTGTTTTCTACACTTTTTTTTAAAAGTCTGCGTTTGTCTACGCAGATTGATATCGCTAGGCTATTACTGATAAAACTGGTACACGTGAATGTACAGTTCAACTAAATATCACATAAAAGTGTCGTTTGTATGGTTAGTATAGCTGACTTTTTTGTGGGGGGAGGTCTTAATTCCTTTGAGTGTAGTCTTTTTGACAGCACTCCTTCATTGCAGGCACCTGACTCAACCTTTTCTTTTTCCCCCTTCAGAACCCAACCATACAAGCAACATTTTTCCTATTGACTAAAAACTACACAGAAAGAGTGCAAGGGTTAAAAGAACTTCTGATGATTTTTATTACTATTTACAATGTGATTTTTAAATTTAAATGAACTATAACCTACACTTTACCTTTAACCCTTGCACTCTGAACCCTTTGCATCTCCATTAAGGACTGCTCTACGATGACTGTACAGTATACAAAAAGTGTTCACATTAGAGTGAGGTTTTTTTTTTTAATTTTTAATTAAACTGAATTTACGACCTTTAGATTTCTACATACACTCTGATTAATTACACGTGCATAGCACCCATGAATTTAAAAAAAAAAAATGTTTTCTTTTTACACATGGTCAAGAAAAAGACACCATATTTTAATTAATGAACACATTTAGCCTGGAATACTTTTTTCCAAAATTTTACTCGATTAATTTGCAACACAAGAAACTGAAAGTATCAATAAACCAGGCTAGAAAAAGCTGCTGTGCTTGTGGTAGACATCACTGTTGATAAAGTTTCTTTGGTTTCTTGACACTTTCCAATTTTATGATGAGATATAGAATACTCTTTCTAGTAAGGTCCATTTCTCTTCAGAGGGAACGAATCCAACAAAAATGAAATTAGCATTGCACCCCCCATTGTTTTCTTGGGGAAATGCTCAACGTTCCATAAATGCTGCATTCCATCAAATTTACCACACGACTAAGGTCTATGTTGTTTTGGAATAAGACTTCAAATTTTTATCACAAAAATAAAGCAACACCAGTCAGAGGGCGAGAAACAAGCATGTACCAGTAGGGGTGAAATTGTGGTGGCGCATCTGCAAGTTTCCTGATCATTTATCTCTTGACTTTGCCCTAATCGAACTGGATAACTCTTTGTATGTGCCTTCTCACCTAACTTTAACCAACAGCAGCTTCATAGCTGATGCCTCCACAATTTTTTGATGTCAAATTTTACCCTCCGTGTTAGAGTGGTCAGACGTGAAGTGCTGTTCAATCTACAACGCTTTCTTCACAGAGTGGCTGTTCGTGGAAGTTATTTGTGCTCAACAGTGAATTGTAATAGATGTTACAAATGACAGAGGTCATATCAGTCAAGAAACAGGATTTAAAAAACGAAATTAAATAAATAAAATGTACATGCAAGAAAATTGAAATCTTGGCATTTTGGATACCACTGACCACTGCTGTTGATCCAGGCAAACTGAACATCATATCAAATTCTTACGTCCCCCCCCAAAGAAAATTTACAGTAAATCCGGGCAACATCTTAAAATCAAAGAAAACAGAGATCTACACTTTAAAAAAAGTAGATAAGAAAACGCAAGCCAAAAAAACCACACAAATTGCAAGACCGTAAAATCTACAGTGTCTATTTCAAAACTATGGCAATGCACAACATTTTGTACAGTGGGAGAGATAAAAAAACCAACCCCCCCCAAAAAAAACCATAGTAATCAAATCTCAGCTCTGGGTATCTCAGATGACAACCATGATTAAAAATGCACAGACAGAGTCCGTTGATAATCCAAAGCTCAAACTGATATTTTTTATGCTGCATTTTCTTGAAATCACCTTAAATGACCAACAAATTTTTGATTTCTTTTTTTTTTTGGTCTAAATGTACATGCTTCAATGAGTATGCAGAGATCATAAATAATACATGTATCTGAACTTTTTGCACATGTATGAGTTCACAGGGTAGATGCACAGGTGAGCTCTGATTCACTGGCAAAGATTTACAGCCAGCTGGCCAATTACAGCATTGATTTATGACAGGTGAGACTTTAAGACTTCCTCGACCAGCTTGGTTAGCTTCAATGGGAGCTTTCCAATTGTGGCATCTGAGCTTGGAGAGCTTTCTCCGCCTGAAGTCAGGAAATTACCAATGTTGTAGCTGGCCTGTGAGGGCTGAAACATCCCAATGGTAAACAAGATGGAGACATAACACCGATAAATTGCAGCATGTTTGATAATGCTGAAACAATTCACTCAAAAGTCGTCCTTTTTTTTTAGTTTAAACAACAGCTCTCTCTTTTGCACTAATTAGGGCATTACAACCGCACATGATTTTAGCTTTTCGCTTCACATATTAATTTTCTTTCCCTTATATGTACAGTGATTTCGAATGAGATGTCATTCTACTAAAATAGCCCTCCCCTGTGTGCCATGAGGGACTACCATCTCTTGTCCAATCAGAGCATTCCTACTTTTCAGTATAAAAAAAGTATTTCAGTATTTCAACCAATAGGAAGTGGCTTTACTTGCTTGCATAACTCATGATCCACAAAGCGCTCCATGCGAAGAGACATTTATGCTCCATTACTTTCTGGCTCAGAGATTTGCTCCAATTAGACCGTGATTCAAGGTGTGCAGAATGTTTCATTTATAAGATGCATGTAAAACTCCACAGCTAGGCAGATGAAACCTTCCTCTTTTGTAAACACTTTTTTTTTGTCAGGGACATTTTAAAAACTCTTAAAACTGTTTTTAAATAGGCTTTGTTAATTTTTTTTCTGTTTGATAAATGGTTATCCAAGAACACAAAGAAATAAAACAAGCCGTTATTTGTTTTGGAGTCATTGTCGAAGCTTTGTGTTTGGTTTCAAGCTGTAACTTGAAGCCGTGGGCCATACGTTCACAGCCTTGCATGAGAAGAACAGCAAACATGTATTTAGCATCTCAAAGCTTGGCACTGGTACTAGAACTGTAATAAGGTCACCATTGGATAAATGAAAAAGTCATACTCTGTATCACTTAAGTTACACTCATTGACATGAGCATGAAGTCCAAAAAAGTAGAGAAAACAATTGGGTAATCCTAGAAATCTGTGAATAGACCATCTTCTCAACTGTTTCCTCTCTCCATGTTAACCCTTACCACACAAACACAGCATGCCTGCATGCATTACTTTCACAGCCAATTCCTTTCAAGTTGCAAATTAAAACAAAAGCCAATGTACAGTGATTAAAATAATCGTCAGGTTGCCTCCAAATATTTACCATAAAATTGTTGAAGAATAGCCAACATGTCTACTTTAAACCTTCACTAAAATACCAGATAGGTTGCGTAGCATTTAATAACAACTGGTACATTTCATTTAGTCCTGCAAGTTTTCTGTAATAGTTGGAAAAACATCTGAATTTCTTGTTGAATTCATAGTTGAGTGCGTGACTGACAGAAAATGGTCACTCTATGGGGAAAGTGAATTAGTTCCCTTTATTAGAATGCTGGGTATGCTCAGTCTATCTGTTGCCAGCTATAACCTGTTCCCACATCTATATTTCAACCAGTGTGTCTGGGTCCAAGACTTCTCTTCCAACAACTGGTCTGAAATGAAGGGGGAGGGGAGTAATTTTTTCTAGCTGTGGACTATTTCTTATAAACATCTGTGTTGTGAAAATTTCATATTACTACTGAATACTTCTGAAGGAGTTTTGAAGATTTATTTGAAAAACCATAATCTTAAGAATAATTCCTCATGAAAGAAAGGTTTTGTTTGGAATTAAGGAAAAATAGTTTGCAGATCCTATGCTCAAGAAGTCAACAAACTCATTACAATGCCATGATTGCCATCTTGACCTCCCACTTAATTCTGAATGAAGCTCCTCCCCCTCTCTTGAGAATTTCCCTTTTTTTCTTTGACACTCTGAGTAGAATCCTCATCTGGAAGGCAATTATTTCAAGAAATGCTTTTTTCCTTTCCATAAAAAGTCTGTATTTACAGTCGTGTTATTTTCATTAAAGAGATTTAACTAGGAACTTCATTTTCAGCTTCAACTCCCCATCTGAGAGAAAATAGAGTATAGTATTACACAGAAACCAAAGATCACCTAAAGCTCACAAACTAAGGGTATTAAATATGACAAAATGAAAATAAAATCACAAAAACCAGTTGAAAATTTCTGAAAAGTTCAACTTAAAAAATGCCCACATCTTTAACATGCAAGCATAGTTTTGACACATCCATACTTTTTGTCTCCAATATTAACAAGAGTATCAACATTTAAATTAAAAAATAATGGCACATTTTAAAAAATAAAAATAAGCTGAAAAACAGGTGGAATACACAGGTTTCAATAAGATATCGATTATCGATACTGAATACAATCACTTCACCAAAAATCTGAAATAATGACAACCTTCTTGTTATTATGATGCATACTTACATGTCAAACACACTCATGCACACGCCATGCTATGGCTGGGGTGAAACATTTTGTGTTCAGTTTGACACACTGAGCGGTTACGTTAGTTGTTGAATCTTTAACAAGAAAATATATACTTCATACTTGGCAATTTTTTTCAAAGCAAAGAGTGGGTTAACTTCATGTAGAAAAAAACCTAGGCATTTACCAATACAACTTGGTAACACCTGGTGTGCATTAATGTTCCTTGACATGGTGTCAATGTTTAAAATGAGAGGAGGGGGAATTTGGCGAAAAATGTCACAGATGACTTGTAAAACTGAAAGCCTTTTAAGTTTTCCATCTTTTCAATGTTCAAACTCTGCTGAATAAATCACCACTGCACCAGTGTGGGCGATTTCAAGAAATGCAGTTTGCATGTACCACAAAACACCAGTCCTCTGGTTTCTTTCTTCCAGATTTAGTCCTGGCAAAAAACAATGCCGTAATCACATGCTTACTTGAGAACAACAGAGGGTACGAGGAGGCTGTGAGACTTTTATTGTTAAGTGCTGACTAGGTGCACACAAGCAGGCAAGATACGAGAGACAGTGATGTCCTCTCCATCCCGTCTGGACCAGCAAGTCGTATAATCTGGGAAAGGTCCCTTGGAGGGGGGGCGTGGTCCTCAAAACTTGCTCTTTGGCTGCTTGTCGCTCTCTGCTTGTCGCTCAATAGTGTTTCTCAACAAAATGGTGCCAGTCCTCCGCAAACGATTTGTCTAACACTACAGTTCCTGATTTCAGTTGATTTTCAAACACACTGTTCCGAGCAGGATCTGGTAGACTTCAGATGGTTTCAGGACTGCACAGCATTCCCATTTCAAATGAAACCACGAGCTAGAGAGTTCTGGGGGATTAGTCATCAGGAAAGATTCAATGTGGAAACATGGAAGTTGGCAGAATGAAGTGTAGCACTTTACAGAACACGTAAGTAGTCGACACCATTTAGCAACAGGCAATGCAGCGGTAGAAATGTAGATAGTCCATTGTGGTTTTTTGTTTTCTTTTTTTTGGTGAAGTGATTAATTTCTTTAAAATAAGAAAGAAAACAAAATCGCAACAGTTCAAAGTGATGAAATATCGGTGGCACATTTTCCCCAACAGACTCATGGCTGTGTCCCCCCTGGCGACCGTCACGATGCGCCCACTACCTCGCCCCCGCTGGCTCGACCGGACACATGCTGGCTGGCATACTGGGTCATGCTGGGGTCATACATGGAGTGAGGCTGGCTGTGCGGGGGTAGGGAATCCCCACCGTAGCCCCCTGTCTGAGATATGACCTGCCTCAGGCTAGCTACCTGGACCACAAAGAAAATGAATTTGGGGGAAAAAAATCGAGAAAATTTATACAGTGTTTATATCACTAGGGAGAGGAGCTAAAATTGGGTTACAACAAAGAATGTTACACAAAAGAGTTAATGCAAATTTGAAATTGGTTTTCAATGAAATGCTTTGGCACAAAACTATTTTCCTCAAGATGATTATTTGAAGTTAACAGACTGTACAGCTTTATCTGAAGAGTCACTAATGCAGTGGCACACACTCATTTGCATGCAAATCCCTCACAAATCCAGTCACAAGTCCACTCGTAAGCAACATGGTGAATGATAAAGGAATGCTTGCATTGCAGTTCATTTGAGTAGCTTGTAACTTGGCTTAGCCCTGAGAGAGCCGGGTTATTTTGGTCCATCTCACAGCGGGGGGGGTTCATCCCTTCCCATGCATATAAAAAGACACTCCTCATCATTACAAAGATGAGATTTGAACTCAATCAGACATGATTTTGTTGTTACGGTCATTTGAAATTCAAGTCTACATGCATGCCAGCCCGCAAGCATTTGAGCATACCAGCACAAAAAAGATACCTGTTTGGCTGACCTGTTGCACGAGAATGGTGTTGTTCCATTTTCACAAAATTGGTGTTAAAATTATCCCCCCCCCGGCTCTTTTTAGGGTTAAGACTGGATGACTTTGGTGGACTTTCAGGGACTTGTAATGAACTTAATGACTACTACACTGCTTTTCACTTTCTTAAACCTTAAAGTGCACGGGCATTTTGGCACCACCTGGCGACAAGCACGGTGCCACCGCAGTGATGGCTTCCTTTCTGTATGCCGCATTCACATCTCTTAATAGCCTCCATTTGTTTTCAGCAGAAGCATGCACACAACCATAGAATACACAACAACCTTGCTGTGTCTCTGTTAGCCTATTTGAAGTGTGGCAGGACAGTCCCCCGACACAACAGGAGGGTGCATAACTGGTATGGGGATACTTGTTGTGGTTACTTAAATTAATCCACTTCAAATAACGCCATCCTATTGTGTCCACGGACTGTCCATCATACTTCAAATAGGCTGTTAGAGACTTCAAAAAGGCTAACTTATCTCATGTACATGCCAAATGACATGACAAGCTTCATTGTTGCTCCGGTAATCACAACAAAATGAATCTATCTGAACAGTATGAATAATTAGATGGTCTCAATGTCTGACTGAGAAGAAGCCTATTCTATGCATACAAAAATATTAGTAAGCAGGTGGTGTTGTACAGAAACTTATGTGATGAAATTTTTCTTTGCAAAATAGACTTTAAAAAAAAAAACTTATTCCTTGAAGTGTATGGGATAATGGTAAACAGGATTTCTTATAAAGCAGCAGGAAGGCAAAAGGATGACTTCAAGAAAAATGGAACATCATGCAAATGAGGTAGGATTGAACATCACGCAACCAAATGTTCCTCGGAGAGGGATGATGGCATAAAGTGTGAAGCGGGAGAAGGGGGGGTTAGTACTGGAAGGTGATTTACCAATCTAAGAGAGATTCATTCAAAGACGCCACCGAGTGGGCTCCGTACAGGAACAGATGATGTGTAAACTATAAGAATCATTACATGCTTCTAAGGCGAGTGCGTGCATTGTTGCGCTATGACTGGGACTATATGTGTATAGGAAGTGGCTGCAGGTATCGGCCAGCGTTCCCTGGGCCTGCATGCTAATTCCAGTCACAAACATACTGTACACAAGCCTGTAGCATCTCTGCTGGCCAAACAGTGACACTGTGATCACCTGTCTGTCATGAAACCACTTTTGTGTTGCTGTGGAGTGCTTGCTTTTGCCATGTTCCTTGCTCAATGCTTTTGCATAATGTACGGTATATGTGAAACTTTTACAAGTGGAGAGCTAGAGTTGGGGGTGGGGGCAGGAATTGTGCAGGTCGAAACCGAAGCAAATATCCAAGCTTGTGTATAGCTTTTTGGTACATGGATACCAGTGACACAGGCCTGCAGGCTGGGGAAGGGTCACGGGGAATCAATGCACCCCTTTCAACTGGACAGCCAAGCAACTTTTTCCCTTACGGTGTTGTTTAATTTAACAACCTGTTGAGTATAAAGATCTGAGTAGTACAGTACAGAAAATATTTTTCCGGTGGAAAGTCCAATAGTCTTTTCAATATCTTTTTGGAGATATCACTTTTCCCGTTTGTGTGAAATCCAGCCGGCTGGGATCAACTGAGCCTACAGGCCTAACACAGAGGTTATCCGCCTAGAGCTGAAGTGCACCCTAATCGGGCGAAAGAAACACAGGTGGTGACAAGCGGGTTCTTGCATGCGTTCTGCATGTATGCAGCGACCATACATGCCGGAATAAATTAGTTACGCGTACTCAGTGTGCTTCCCGTCAAGTGCGTATCTACTAGCGCACCATAACACGCCCTCTTTTGTTTCGCTTAGACAGATACACAAGCTGAACATGAGCAAAGATCAAGCATGGCCACACTTAAGCTCCACATCACTGGCAAATGCACAGCTAAAACTACACGAAAGTGACAATGACACACACACACACCAAAAAAAAACAAAAAAAAACATGCTCAATCATTACAAAAAAAGCCAGGAAAAAACTGACAGAAAGAAAATGACCCCTGAAGGAGCTTACAGCGTACGAGTGTGTCAGTAGTGTACCTGTGACTGGACGTTGGCCCCCACTTGGTTGGCCATGTTGTAGCTGTCTCCGTTCTGCAGGTTCATGAAGGAACCCTCTTGGCTGACCATTTGGCTCTGGGATGACATGTAGCCCCCTGAACCTGCATTTGTGGGGGGGGGGGAGGTGGGATTTTTAAGGGGGGAGATAAAAATCACAACATAAATTTAAAACTTCATTCCAGATTTTGCAAAGTACAGTACCTTGGATTCTTGAAGCTCTTCCTGATCACAATTTGAGTAATGGAGATGAAAGGCTCTCTTTCCTTACAAACGCGATTACAGCTCTTTCTTGAGCTGTAAACATGTGTTTGTCATGGTCTGTGTAGGGGAATTACATCTAGGTTCGGAATAGCTGACAGGTGAGAAGTCAATAGCTGAGTGTGAGTGTAACAAAAACTGTTAAATTGGTGGTTGTAAGCATTCAGGGCAAAAAATATGACTTCAATCTTCCCCATTCTTCATCCGAGCACAGCAGCATAAACCTGAAGAACAGTCTCTGACTGAACAGTGATTACTACTCCTACTTTTCCCAAGCAGTATCCTAGAGAAAGAACAGCAACCATCTTGGGATTACTTCCAATGTCCCCTCCCACCCAACAGGTCTCCAGCCTAGACAAAGAATACCACGCAGGAGCCAAGCTGGGACAGTTATTCAGCGGTTTTGAACAAGCAACCCCTTCCCCAGCTCTGCCTAGGTTAGATTTGCTGAACAGTTTTTCCTAAACTGGAGTTTAGGAAAATCTTACTTGCTTTGGAATAACAGTCACCAAGCAGCACGGTCAATATCATTCCTAGGCTCATGTGCAATGCACATGTGCACCAGGCCATGTAGACCATGTACCATGGCTAACTCTTTATGTGCAATAATCGGCACTGCATCATTGCCGAAATGGCAAGGATTTTTACCTCAAAATATTTATCAAAAGAGAAAATATATTTGCAGATAAACAGATTAGCCTCTGTGGATTTTATGAAGCCCAAATCTTCATTAAATACTTTTGCTAGTATCACCTGACATTTCTCATGCTGCAAACTTTGGAAATGTTCCATTGTGGCTCAGTGCAACTGAATGGTTTCCAGGTCATCTATTATAGCGGTGGGAACTAGTTTAACTGTACTGTGTGTCACATGTAATTTTAAAGTGATGACTCAAGGAAAACTTTATTTCACTTCATCACTGGACTTCAAGAGATAGCTGTCCAAAGGGTGAAATGGGGCAGAGAAAATACTTTAAACAAAATGCAACAATTTCACTGTTATTTATTTTTAACTTTCTGGGGGGGGGGAGGGGTATTAAGTTTGAAAGTGTTCAAGGCCAAAACTCGCACATCATGAGGTAGGCCACCACATGTTTGAATGGGCCCGAGCCAGAACATCAGCAACTGAAAAACAATGTACCTGACAAACTGCTAAACCAA
Source organism: Acanthaster planci (assembly GCF_054643075.1). Taxonomy (NCBI): domain Eukaryota; kingdom Metazoa; phylum Echinodermata; class Asteroidea; order Valvatida; family Acanthasteridae; genus Acanthaster; species Acanthaster planci. The sequence goes on from NC_141787.1 coordinate 10,471,754, forward strand.
ACATTTTGTGTTGACCCTGTTACATTCGCTATTATGGCACTGCAGTGTGCTATCAATTGTTATGATTGGTCATGATGTTACGCGTGCTCTTATCATTGTGTAGTTCTCATTCACCCAAAAGACTCCACGCACTTTGAGTTCCTCTGGTACTCTGTACTCTGATGAGGCTGCCTTTCAACCCTGCATGCATTGCTATTTCTGTCCATGCCGTGAAACCTTGGACCCATCTCCATCATCTCAAAAACTGCTACTGCTCTCTCTCACCCACCCCAGAACAGAATCCTGAACCCAGTTTGAAAACACCAAATCATTCTTACCAGGATTGCTACCGTTGCCTGTGGGTGTGCTGGGTGCTGAGGGTGGTTGGCTCTGGTTGCCGTCATGCTGCGACGTTGCTACAGAGACAGCTGCTGCTGCATTCTTGGCTGCATAGAGATTTGCCTCCTCCTGTGCTTTGCCGATGTTCTTCTTGTAGCGAATTCTCTTGTTGCCGAACCAATTTGAAACCTGCACAAAATGGTACCCATTGAACACAACTTCATTTTACTTGACTGGTACCTGCTCCTATTTCATAGATTTCATTCCCAATTTAGAAAAAAAAGAAAGAAAACAATGTAAGGACAGGAACCAGTCTAATATTGCATAGTACTACAAATGCGGTGGCCATGCTTTAGACATGAATCTGTTTTGCAAAATGGTGGATGTTAATATGCAAGGCCCATTTGTTCTCCTTAAAGAAGATTAATTGATGATGGAGATTTATGCAGGTATTGTATAAAGTAAATGTTTTACATTCATGCAGTGGTAAGAATTATAATTTCATGAGGTCACATATGAAATGTTCCATTCAAATCAGCTTTAAGTAACTCATGAAATTCATTATTAACAAAATATCTGGGGAGTAGGAATGTCGATATACATGTACCGGGGGAAACTTTCCCGGACTTACAAGCCACCACTGCAGTTTTACCACACTTGTGCATGGGTCATACATGCACACAGAACAACAGGGAATATTGACTTGCCAAAATGCACACAGTCTCAAGTTTAAGAATGTGGGCGTGAGTGTGGTGTGAATATGAGTCTCCTCTGTACAGAGCAAGTACCATGGCTACATTTCACTCAAACCTTGTCAAAGTTTGTGAACCATTTTGTATTGGATATGAGACAAAAGAGATGAGCCCATCTTTGGGTGCAGCGTACATATCTCCCTGTTCTCACCTGTGCCACCGTTATCGCACACTTCCGTGCCAACTCCTCTTTTGCTTCTTCACTAGGGTAAGGGTTGCTCAAATGGGAGTAGAAATATTCGTTTAAGATCTCTGTTGCTTGCTTGCTAAAATTTCTCCTTTTCCTCCTGCAAAAAACAAAAAGAAACAAGTTGACACATTTGTTACAATTTTGCAGCTTTACTGTTTATTGTCAGTTCTGGTCATCAACTCATCATGGCTTTGCAGTAGAGTAGACAGAGTGGCGCCCTCTGTTGTTTGCATCACAATCACTCCGGCAACATCTACTCACGGTACATAATATTATCATCAACACATCAGGGCTTTTGTCCATATCATACACCAGGCAGTCAAAGCAACACACAACTGGCTAGAATCAAAGACAAGTTTTGAATTAAAAAACAAAAACCCACACTGTAAGGGTGCACTTTGAACCAGTCAAGCATGTGGAACTCAGTGAATGCTACACAGCACTGTATCACCTCATCACAAGAGCCAAATTAAGGATACCATGGAAGCATATGTGACTGTAAGATCATGGTTAATAAATACAGGTACAACTGAAATTTGCCACAATTGAGCATGTATGTAAACTTTCTCAAACTTCACTTACAATATTTATGATAACAACCTGGCATTCTGAGATGCCAAATTCAGACACTGGATGACTAGGAGTGTGAAGAAAGCTGCTAGTGCAAGATTATGCTTCCATTTTGAATGCATTCTTCCAGTACAGTACACACAATCAATCCCACAGATTAACGAATGCACACTGCTAATTAAGCTGCATGGACTGTTTTACTAGCCTGGGGTATATGTCATATTTTCGGCGCTGTATTCTGTGACCAACAAAAGAACCATATTTGTGACATCATACACACGCATGTTTCTATTTCATCCAAAACCAGCACTAAGTCGCCAAAATGTATACATGTAAACCAATTTGAAGCCCAAAACAGAAAGCTTATTTTCGTAAAAACATGACGTTTTATGGCATAGGTGTGATACACAGTGGCGTGTGACTTGCCAGGTCTGGACATTTGCTTCTGTACATGAACCACCCCAAAAGAAAAATTTAACAGTTTGCAATTGAATGAGCACAACACAAAAAAGTTTTATCAGGAGAAGAGAAAAGATGGCAACCTTACCTTGCATCGAGAAACCTGGATCTGAGTATCATGACTGCCTCACATGTACTCTGCTTCAGCTGAACCTGGATGGCATTGAACTTTCTGTGAATGATGCTGACCATGCGCTCAATTTCCTTGGGCGCGATGGGCCGCGTCCTACTCTGCTCCCGCAGGAGGTTCATGACGTGCGTTGTGAACTCGTTGCAGGCCTGCTGGAGGAGAGCGACAGAAGAAGAAACAAACTATGATTTGGGTCTGATGTGATAGCAATTTTTCTCACTGCATGAATCTCCAGTCAAATTTCTCTTTTTAAGGCCTACTTTACGCTACGATGGCTCCGCTTCTTAGGTTTTGAAAATATTACTTTCAACATCGCATTGTTGACGGTACTTTGTCACCTGGTTCAAGCGTAGTCACAGTTTGATCCTTTTTATCAACAAAATCATAGTAAAATGCCATTGTATAACCAGCTCCAAAGTCTTGATTAGTTTCTCTTTCCCTTATTTAAAAGGGAAGATCATCAGAGCATGATTAGACCAGGAACCATTCTCAAAATCCTTCTATTGTTTGGCTACAAAACCCAAGTGTGGTTGCCTGACCACATACTACATGAACGACAATGCAGAAAACAGCCTACTGTGATGTTGCATGGGTTGCAGTGAGCTTGCAAACTTCGACACAAACGGTGGTCAAAGTGGATTGCATGTTGTTCCAGTATCTTTCCATGCAAGCATAACACACTGCATATTTGTGTACCCTTTGCAATATTGACCCCAGGTCACTTGGATTGGCCTCACATTCACAGACCATGGGGGTTGCCTAACCCAGGTTGGACGTTGTCTTCATTTACACTGCAACTAACGTCCAGGGTATAAAAGTCCTCCTACAATGCGAAATTTTTTTCAACGGTTTTTCTCACATTTTTACCTGGCGAAGACAGCTCAAATGCCCTTCACAAGTGCCTTGTATCCCAAATTCTATAGATGCTGTGTTGCAATTACTAAAAACGTCCATGGACAACGTATTTTGCAGGAAATTTTACGAAACTCCACGCTGTCCATCGCGATCTACATGTACGTTGTCTTGTACGCGTACTTGCACATGCATGAAATGTATAGTAACCGACCGCCCCTTACGCATGCACAAAAGAGCTGTGGGCGTGAAGAAGTTGCAGATAAGGCCTTGTCTGAAACGGGCTTCCAAAGCTACGGCTAGGTCTCGTCACCATGTCTCCAAGCATTTCAAATGGAGTGACGACGTAGACCTAGCTCTAGACAACATAACTGACAGAATGTGGGCCAAGTGTGGAAGCCATTTCACTCATGTGCAAATACGTACAACTAGACGAACGTAGGCCATTCATGAATCGCGACGGAAAACATGGAATTTTGCAAAATTTCTTATAAAATACATTGTCCGCAGGGGTATTTAGTAATTTCAACACAGCATTTATGGAATTCAGGATACGAGGCATTTGTGAACGACATTTGAGCTGCCTTCGCCAGGTAAAAATGTGAGAAAAACCCTTGAAAACCTTTCGCGCTGTAGGACTTTCATAACCTGGACGTTAGTCACAATGCAATGTAGACGACATTGGGGGTTGCCAGTATTTTTTCCCAGAGGAGGGCAAAGCACAGGGCGGGAGAAATTTCTTGGGGAGGGAATAGGGAAGCGGATAAGAACTCACCAGTAACAATGAAAGGCGGTCGATTTCAAAGTTTTTTCTTCTCTTTTTTTGGGGGGGGGTGGAGGTGGGGGGGTAATGCTCATGTCTCAGACTCTAAATAAACACAACATACTGTAAGAATCCACAGATTTCCCATATGAAGAAAAAATGAGCTGACTGCAAAACAATGATAAGGCTCTGTCTATATCAACCGACTGTAACCAGGAGTAACAGTTGCATCTATCGGAAGGAGCTGCAGCCATTATCTGGTGGCTTTCATTGGGACATGTGTGATTTTTCAGTTACAACTGTTGCACAAGGTGCAAGTGCTCGGCACAGCCCTCCATGATCAAGGTATGGAGTGCCATCTAATTGACCTTGGCCACGCTGTCACACAGAGCATTATCAAATCACTAGTGACTAACTCGGCACATGAAAGGATACCTAACGATGTAACACTGGTGTACAAACCTGTGCCCAACCAATAGTTGGGTTTGCACAGTACATGTGTCTGCCCTTGATAATACTGTCTGCAGGAGAGACGTCAACAATTACATCAGTTGCACCAACCAACCTTGTGAAACTGATTCAGTTGTGAAATTCAAAGTTAACCTAGCAAGTGCCCAACCCGACATTCACCGGTAACTGGAGTACAGCCTAAGAACTACGCTGACCATGAAAAAATGTTAATATCCGATTCAAAATGTCACTTACAAAAATGGGACAAAAATATTTGCATGCAGTTTCAATTAAAAACACTTGACCAATAATTTCTGACCATCATGCAATTTTTCTAGGAGGCCGGGAGCCTGCATGCTGTCTCATTCGAGAGGAATAAATAAGTGATTATTTCAGCAGGCGAAAATTAATTAAGAATTGCATCTTGGGCCTGCCAACATATCTCTTCAATTAGCCCACCTGCTCGTATTTCTCAAGCTCTGTGTGGTAGATCTGTCTGATCTGTGCCAGCTTTGCTCGGTAGTCTGAGTGCTCGATGGCATTGTCTGGTTGTCCTGGGCCGCCTCCTGAGGCAGCCGCCGCGGCTGCAGCCGCCGCCGAGCCCCCGCCCTTCTCTGGCCCAGCCACGCCCTCAGCTATAAGCATGTTGTCTAGCCTCATCAGCTGAGGGTCCGGCGGTTCCTCCTCTTGTGCCCCTCGAATACTTAGAACTGTAGCAAGACGGGGAAAAGATGAAAACAAGATAACTTGAATATCAATATCACATCATGAACATGTAACTTCTAGGAGCCAAACCTCCATCTTCTTCTAATAAGTAACTTAAAATTCTTTGACACAGAATACAAACATTTCCAGACTACTCAATGCATCGAAATTCAAGGGAAAAAGAACAAGAACTTAATACGCGTGGAAATGAAGCATAGAAAGGAAGAATTACCATTTTGTTCCCCACACTCAAAAAACAGAACTACAGGAATGCAAGTTTGAAAGAAACAGTGCCTCTTCTGGAGTCTCCAACAAAGATCAAGGTACGCTATTTGTTCATGAATGATTCGTCAAGATGTTAGCCCAGGGTTTTCACTGGTCAAAAACTACAGGGATTTTTATCCTCCCTCAAAACAGACATAGAAGGAAAGACCACACTCCGTGGGCAAACAGATCTTAGAGTGCGGGGAAAACACACACGATGTAGACACTGGAGGAGAGGAGGCAAACACAATCTGTATATTCAGCAATCTTTGCATTTGGAGAGTGTCAGGTTTCCCCAATGTTTGCTGCAGAAAATGAAATTCAAATATGTCTATATTTGCCAAATGTATCAAACATGTAATGCACATGGTGCTTGGCCGCTACAAGAAGTGCAGAGTGCATTTCTGGTGCGTTACTAGCTGTCTATAGGCATGTACACGATGCTAAAATGTTTTTTAATACCTGTGTGAGTTGATTTCATACAAACAGGCAGAATTACTCTGTAAAATCTCGAACAATCTTCTCTTATCTTTTATAAACTTAAATTTTCCTCTGGTAAAATCTGTCACAAGTTTCTCCAAACCACTGCTTTAATTTTCTAAGAAACGTGTTCATTTTCAGGACAACTAAATTCAGTATTTATACTGCCCTCTTTTGACAATGTAGTATGATCTTTAGACGTGACAAGTACATGTACCATTTCAGGCACATCTCCACAATTCAGCACTACCACATCAGAACAAGAACTAACAACTTCAGATGATAATCACTTGACTTCCTGGATTATTTGAAAACTGAACTGTAAAAGTGAAATTTCAAAAAGAGATTCTGAACCCTCTCCATTTTCTGGAAGAACGTATGCAGCTGCTACAAATTAGCAGCTTTGGAACTACACTGTTGGTCAACTATAGGAAATGTGTTGAAATGTGTGACATTTCTACACCAAATCCAAAGCCTTCTCAATGTTTGTAGCTTCAAGGCACCAGCTGCAAAATTTAGGCTCAATTTCACAATATTCTCTTTTTCCTATTCAAAGAAATCAAAATGTGAAAGTTCTATGAGACTTGATTGAAACTGGTAATAGCCACCCACAAAGTCTGAAGTACATGTAGTTAAAGACATATTATCATGCAAAACTCTCAAATCCTTTATGAACTGAATTTATTCAACTCTTGAAACACCACAAGGCATGGCTAGTTGATACCAGTAAACCTAGAAACACAGTTTCCAAAGGTCAGGCTGGGTGTGTTAAGGAAACTGTGGAGCCCTGAAGTCAGGCTATTTGATTTGGGAAAAAAACAGCAAGGTTTTGTTTACTTCCCGGGAGTGAAATTGTGCAGAAAATGCATGTTTACATGTGTGCAAAGGCACATAACCATGAGAACAAAGTCATGTCTCCACAAGGATACAAATTCCACTATGTTAGTTTCTTGAATAGTGTATGTCCATTCTGCTGAGTCCTACTGTATTTTCAAGGTGTGCCTTCCTTGAAAGCTTCCATATCAGACAAAAACCAAGGTGCCTACCTCTTTTTTTTTTTTACAAAAATTAAGTACAACCCTTATCAAAGTACACCATCCCTTTAATAACTTAGCATATGACCTGAGTTGAGGTCACTACCAGTGATCCCTACCAGGACAATAAAACAAGCCAAAGTTGTACAGGGGGCCCAGTGCTGTCTCTGGGGCCATTGACTTTGAGCAATGGCCCCAGTGTTGACCTCACTGACCCTGTCAAAAACTTGAGAATTTTCATCTGTTCCACTGTACAGTGTATAAACCGGCACAGTCGTCCTTTCAGAGAAAAATCTTGGCAATATCTTGGATACACGGAGGGTTTGCTGCTGCTGTGCAGGCAGTGCACCAACTGTACTGCGCAGAGCCTGGTCGGTGTAACAGCTGGATTATTTTTGTCACTGCACAATTTGGAGTGGGCAGAGCTGTGGCAGGAAACATGACACACTGCTGGTATTCACATACTAATCCATGCCAAAAATCACTTATCCAGATTTCACCCTTTACAATTTGCCCATCGCTAAAATTCATCTGATTACTTTCAACAAACCTGTGGGAAAGAACTCATATCCCTGTAAGCACATGGTGTAAACAGGAAAGTTTGGCAAAATAAAAGTTACAACTTCAAACAACATGGGGTTTGATGAAAATCACCTTTTGCAATTGAAAATTGCAGCAATGCACTGCAACCTTATAAAATGTTTCCTCTTGTTCCTTGAAACTACATCATAATCTGAAGCAGTAAATGTCTAGTTGATATGTTAATAATATGCAGTTAATAACAAAATATGAAATTGTTTATCCCAAAGAAATGAACGTCAAATAAACTGAAGAAGTATATAGCCTTACAATAAAAAACAATGTGTTTTGAAACTGTGAGACTGTCTTCAGTGCAGAATTTATTCCTCATTTATTGCCAGTCAAGCGGAGTGCTGCACCTCCACATGCATGTACACCTCTGATTCAAAGTCTTGACCGTTGTAGGCCAGGTCTGGTGACTATGAGGCTAGCTATACTATCCCTCCTCCAAGCCACCCCTCTCCTCAAAGCTCTGACCCAAATGGACAGAATGGGGTAGAAGAAATTTTTTCTCAAGGTAAAAGTATTTATCCTTTCTTTCTTGCCTTTTCTTGCAGGACTGGTTTATTGTCCCCTACAAAATGGCCATTTCTGAATGCTTTGTGTTGGAGAAAAGGGAGAGGAAGATTTCCTACTTAACCAAACTAAAAGGCCTATCTCTGCTCCCAGTTATAATGACTCAGCATAGAGAAAATTAACTAAAATATACAAAAAGGATTCTGTGATGCCAATCCCTCAGCCTTACTTTTATCTTAACATTTCTGAATGCTGTTTCGCAAGAAAAACTGCTTTGTGACTGTGCATTTATATTCACAGCTGTTTACATTCTAAATCCTGACATCCACCAGCCACTCAACCAGTAAATTTACAGAGTGTTGATACGTAAGCTTTAACATGTACATTATAAAATCAGACAAATACTCACTTGTTATCTGTGCAAATGAGAGGAGATGGAAACAACTCACATTCATAAACATGCCACCCTAATATTTTTAGAACAATTTAGAGCCAAAAAATGCCTAATATTTATTAGAACAATTTAGAGCCAAAAATTGATAACTGCCCATCCAATCGAATTTTTGTTCAATATGAAGTGTTCTTGTTTTGTCCTCTTTGCTTTGAAAGAACAGGCATATGAGTGGACTCTCTTACAGATGCATGTTTTACATTTGGTGATTTCTCTGAAAAAGGTGCAATAATAAAAACAAAAGACATTATCCCAGTGGAAGCTCACTGGATTGTCTAAAAAGAGCTGGATTCCTGTTGAGGGATAGGCTTGAACATCCCCCCCCCAAGCTTGAACATACAAACACTGATTTCTCTTAATACTATCTGGAATTCTGAGAAAACATAAGAGCCCTTGCAGCATCCAATGACAGCACGGAAAACTTGAGAAGGCAAGGCAAAAAACCACTGAAATCCTATTTAAACCTGTGAGGATTCTATGAAGGATTTTTGCCAATCAAGAATTTCTTTGTAATGGTTTCTAGAGTGAGATAGCCATGTATTATTCTTGACTGATGAATGTAAATATCAGCTACATGCTTTGACATTTTCTTATCAAGTTAAAGTGACTGAACCAAAAACTCCACATCATAATATCGGCATTTCTTTTTAAGACTTAATTAAGATAACCAGTGGTGGGTAAGAATGTATCGTCTTATGAAGTCCACTGTTAAGAAAGTAATGAGTAGGTGCAACCTAAAACCACAGGTGAAAACAACTGTGGCACACAACCTTAGCAGTGTGTCATTTTCTGGTTATTACAAAAAACCTGCAAGCCCAGTCCATGCCTTTCTCCTGTAGAATAACTGTAACTAAAATTTGTTCATAAAAAAGCCTAGCATTATAAACTCATCATTATTTTGCACAAACCAGTCCATAACCACTTTTTGATAAAAGTCTGCTCAATGGGCATTTTACCTTAGCTCTTGTCTTTTTTCTCCTGAAATATGCCCCCCCCCCAAAAAAGCCTGACCCCAGACAGTCTGATTTCTTAATCCCAGCCACACCAGACCCCCCCCCATCACTTTCCATGAAGGGACCATCTCCCCAAGTTCAGGTCTCCTAACTTTGACTAACTCCCTGCCCAATGCATACTGACACCGAACCCCAGACACTTTATGAATGCAAACCCACATACACGTACAGTCTCCTAACTGAGTGCCCTTCTGACAGCCACAGCAAATTTTCAGCAGCACAAGCCCTTGCCTGTGCAGAGTGTGGGGGCCCTTACTGATTTTGACAGCAGCAAGTGTGCGCAGTTATTATACAATTAAGCCGGGCAATTGACCTTGTTGACAGTCAAACTCTAGGTGATTTCTGTGGCTCCTGTTTGTGCAAAAGTTTTTTTTTTCTTTTCTGCTGGAATTGTCATCTCCAGATCAGGGCTAATCTATGGAGATTCTGCACTGGATTAAAAATGGAGTTTGATTCTTTTACCACATTCACTGGGAATGGAGGCTGATACTGCTAGGGGCCCGTGAAGCTTACCATTATGAAACAAATGCACATAAACTGTCTGCAAGTAGAAAACAGAAGAACATTGGGCCAAGCCGTTTGATGTCAATATAAACGAATGCGTGCCATGTAGGCGCTAATATGATTCTGAAGTTGACATGCACCAAGTTTACCAAAGATGTTAACATTAATTTTCACAAATCAATACCTGTTGAATAACAACCCTGATGAATCTACAAATATTAACAACACCACTAGCTATTATTTGTTCCATGATTACTTCTCTAAAAAACCATATGGTGGTCCGTACCATCTTCAACACTAAGATTCATGGATTGATATTATCATAAAATATACTTTGCTTCTTGAATGATCCTATTTCCGGTCACTGAAATCACAAGGATTTAAAACAGAAAAAGGTCATAGTTCACGTTCAAAAAATGAAAGAGAGTTCGCTCTAACTCCAGTGCCTAGGACCAATTCAGTCAAATGTCTGATAAAAACACAGCCACGCTGTTTATCATCATATATAGATCATTTGATACCTTATACTGGATGCATGTATGGTAACCCTTGAATTCATTTCCGGTAAATAAAGCATACTGCTAACATCTAAAAGCCCTCCCCGTCACAACTCCATTTGAAAACAAACAGGCGGAAACAGAAATTTACAAGGCAGGGGGGAAAAGTGTAATGTAAGTCAATCCAGTAGCCGGCAATTCAGTCAGTTTGGCATGGCAAAGATGTCAGCCATGGTGTGCAACTTCCCCTGTATGTGCGCGTGTGAGTTCTTCTGAGCTGGTAAACAGAGATCAGCAGGGAAAGACAGATCGGGGGGGGCGGACTTTTTCGCTCATTGGATTTGACAGGTAAAGTGTCAGGGATCAAAATAAAGATAAATGGGGCCGAGCGGTTGGAAGCTGTGTGGAGATTGATTGCACAGCGAGAGGAGGGAACTCCTCTCAGTCTCAGGTACCCCTACATATTTATATATATATATATATATATATATATAAAAATTTATATAAGTGCGTTTTTGCTGGCCTGTATATGTATGTGTAACTGGATGTCGTGTACTAAGTTCTGAACCTGAGCTGCACGTGGTGTCCGGGGCGTGTGTCAGGCACTGAATGGTTTGAGTGGTGGGGTACCAACTAACCATAATAATAATAACTGTAGCAATATATGGATGGGGGAGTCTGAGTGGAGGTGACATGGGAGTGGGGATGGGTTGATTCTTGGGTGATTGGACTGGTGTGGAGCCTGGCTTCATCAGTGTCATTTCACTCTGGCTGACAACTGGGTGAAAGCGGCTGGACAGCCGCTCATATCCATCTTAGAGGCTGAGGAACCTGAGATGTTTTTCTTCTCTCATTTCCATAAAGGCTGAACTTGTTGAGTTGGTAGACATCCAGTTGTGCCAAAGTTTGGGGAAAAAAGAGGCATGAAATGGGACATTGATATCACTGCTGTCTCATATTTAAGCCAAACAGTCCTTCATCCAGCAATTTTAATAGAACTTTCATGGTCTTGTAGGTAAGGGTTTATGCAACAACGAGTAATATTTTACAACAGGTATGCATATGTACACACTATCTTCTCCCCAAATTAAAATCATATGGGAAATGTATTGGATACCTCGAGGAAAAGACTCATTGCCTAAAATAGCCTTTGAATTCAAAATAGAACCACAGGTGTTAACTTTAAAAGTCAATCAGTGTGTTCTGACTGCCATCAAATAAGACTTAGTGCATTTAACAGAACGGTATTCATACTATTTATATTACTGAAATCAAACAGCTCTTACAGAGTCTGCCGAATCACCCACTGATTACGACAAGGAAATTGAAAATTTCTGGAAAGTGCCACAAAAAATCTCAGCTAATGCTTCAATGAGAATGATGTGATTGTGTTCGGAAAAGAGACAGATGAGCTCTTGACTATTACTGAAAGTGCGAAGCCAGTTCAAATTCCCAAGACCATGAAAGTAGCACTAATCTACATGAGCATGACACCACCTTGAAGAGTTTTCAAACTTGTCAGGCCTTTTCTCGGCAACTTTCATTTTGCATAATTGAATGGTTGCCTCCATGCACCCCAAACCTCTTAAACAGTCAGGGAGAACACCAGTGGGTGTACCAGCAAACCACCAGGCAACCTGAGGAACAGTACCCCCCTCCCCTTAGTACCCCTTTGGCGCCACAGGGGACGGCTGCAGAGACACTATCGGATGATGGCATCTGCCTCATCCAATCCTTGATTCCATCAACAGTCTCCCAAGTGATGACACTTCCACTGCCACTCTGCGTCGGTCCTAACCATCACAACACGCGTGCGAAACCCCGCCGGTCAGCTCCCGTCGCCAAAACCTGCTCACCACAGAAAAAAACCCCACTGCTGCACCAGAGAACCTGCTCAAGAGTTCTTGAGAACCAGGTGGGAGAATGTTCCTCAGCCGATGAAAAGCTGCGCGCCAAATACTCAGCCCCAGAGTAGTAAATTTATACGCCCTTCACTGTAGCATGTATTGGATTTCTGCGTCAAATCAATCCTAAAGTGTTTAGTTTCATAACAGTGAATAACTGCATCCGCTGATGTGGGCAAGCATTTCTTTACGCATCACCACAGGCCCATGGATGGGACAGGAGAGGGGGAAACCTTTACACAATTACACTGTTTTCACTCCAATGTTTTTGTGTTATCGTTATTTCAAGGCGAGAAGCTATGTGGGTTAATGGTGAGTGGTCAATTTCAGACGACTGTGGCAATCGTTTGGACAGCCAGATGAAGACGATTCCATTAGGAGGGTTTTGTCTTTCTTGTGAGACAAACCTGCTGTGATCAAAGGCAACATTTCCAATCAATAAATTTGAAGGAATTTGACAGGAATTTCTGAAGTAAAAAAAAAATGAAACACTATGCATTAGCTTTTTTTTTCAAGGGCTGTTACTGTTTTCAAGCAATGTCATCTGGAATGAAGTTGAAGTTAATTCATTTATTCTTGGAGAAAATTGAACACAAATTTACCACAGCATCAGAAGTCTTGTTTGAAATCATTCAGTAGTTTAGCACTTACATGTATTTCATTTCTTATTCTTTTGATGTTTGCACAGCCATCAGCAATGGTTGTCCAAATTTATATCATAACAAAAATTGTCCGCATCAAATTTTCAGTACTAAAAGAAAAGAGATTCTGTGGAGGCTGCAAAGTGAACCACGTGCATTTTTATATAGGCGGATGAACGTATGCCCCAACAAAAAAATATCGTTGATACAATCTGACACTGATCATCTTAAGGATTCCAAAGACACCAGCCTCGACAAAATGTGCCACTTCATCTTCCGATGATATGAACAGGGAGAGGCAATTTGCATCCTGTCCTCCAGGACCCATTAAATATGCATGTAATAAGTTTGGACCACGGGGAGCACGGCTGTTGAATAATTCAACGGGCCCGGCCGTGTTGTCGTTGACGATTAATCTCAGAGGTGTTGGAAAGGCTGGGTGTTGCAGGAACAGTCTTTAGAGGATTCCTGAGCACACAAATGGAAAAAAGTCTAGGTTGGAAACAAGCAGAGAGGGAAGAAAAAAAGACTGGCATGAAACAGTAGACCAGCTGGTGTACTGTCTGTTTTGAGTGAAAGAGAAGTTGTTCTTAATCCATTGTTAAATACATCCTGAATGTGTTGGCTTTCTGTGTCGCTCTTTTGATACTATCGTAATTCCCAAGGGGTTCACTGCTTTGTGTCAAGCCGGCTAGTCTGCAGACTGTGTGCTGGAGGTGCCTGTAATGCTTGTTGTTAACAGCAACACTGTTCAATCCTCCCGGATTGACCCAGTGCATAGCCGCTTAGCTCTATTCACACAAGCACGCTGACACACACACACACAGAGGGAAAAAAATTGTACGAACTCCACAGTGGGCCAAGAGTGGGTTGTAATTGATGGAACATGAACCCAGAAAAGGGGGACCCTGCACGGCAGCTGTGGCAGGAGAGGAGAGAGAGAGACAGAGCCAGCCAGCCGCACAGACCCGAGTCAGGATCGGTGTGCGAGTCGACTCGTCAGCAAGGCCCTAGGACATCTTGGCAAATCCAATTTTCCTGGCAATCAGAAGGGCAACGTGATGGCCATGAGCTTCTCTCTTGCCTCGCAAATGAATTTGAATGCCTGTGTGGTGACGGCACTGCAGAGCTGGTGACTTTTTTCTTTTTCGTTTGCCCCCGAAAGAAAATACCATCTTAATGGAATCCACTTTCTCAACATGAACCCCTCTGCACCTTTTGTGAAACTGTCCAGTTTCCTGTTGGTCAACTGCTTGTTTAGTTCTTCTCTGGGCATTTTTGTCTCTCATACACACACCCCCAAATTGGCCAGCTGATGTGATTATACAAGTACCAAACGCCACAGAGAGTGTGTCATGTCATTAGAATGCACGGAACCCGATTAGCAAGTGTATAATTGCATTCTGCGGCAATCGGATGGCGAAGGGGGAAGATTCTCTTACAGCCACTTCTTTGTGTCCACGCATGGAATAACTTAGGCTCCCATTTGATACAGATGGATCTCAGCAACCCCTGGCGGCTGACTGATCCATTCTTCCAGGACAAAATGCCCACAAAGAGCTTGTGGGACTTAAGTTACAGATTTGCCTGTTAATTTTCCGCTCCTTTCATCCGCGAAAGAGCAAGACAAATATTATCCCAGCCACCGGATCAATAAATCCATATAAGTAGCAAAGCGAATAACAAACCATCACGGTGCGCCGATGTCCATGCAGTACACAGCCCATGCCAGACTACATGCAATGTGTATGACTCGATTCCAAATCCATCTTTTTTAAAACTAACCAGTGCAGCCAAAAGTAAAAAAAAAATAATGAGAATACTTCTGTTTGTTTTTCCATTTTCCTGACGAACCCAGTTTGAACTAAATCCTCTCTCTCTTTACTGTGAGTGTCTGACTCTCAGAGGGTGAAAAAAAACCAACGCTTTCTCCTTGCGGGTTTCAATTTATTTAGGGAGATGAGCGTATGGAGTGAGAGCAATTATTTGACAAATGAAATGACTCGACGTGTTGGCCTGAGCAAGTGAGGATCTCTACTAGCGGTATTGATTGCTGTTGCGAAGTGGCTTGTGGCATAAAGCCGACACGGCAGCTGTTTCAGAACACGTTTTGCCAGGTGACTTCTATTTCCTGTTCTTTTTTCCCCCTCTCTTTTTTTCATATTATTATTCCCATTTCCCACTCCTCTCTGTATTTCCCCGGTTTCTTGGCTACAGAAACCTCACTGTGGCACTGATCGTCCATTACCAGTGTAATAGCTAAGCCCTAGGTAACCATTACATTGTGAAATTGCGATGGAGGCAAATGATACACAAAAAAGTCCGCACACGCCATCTGGCTAGTCGTTGGTGGGGCCAGAGTAGCGGACGCATCTTGTGATCCCCGCCGGCTTTCTCTTCCCTCCTCCAGTCCCCCCCATTCTTTCTCCCCCATCTTGTAGCCATCTCACTGATTACAAAAATGGTAACCGGCCAGGTTTAATATCCCGAATGGAGCTTCACTTTGCTGTGCGAAAGGGAGGATTTAATTTAAAAGACCACGCCAACCGGTCATTGTCGTGATCTGAAAGAAATTACTTGGATTCTGTTCCCCGAAGCAGGCTGAAGTGTGATGTGTATGCTCTATCACCGGGCCCGTTTCAATTCAGTGTCTCACCTTTTGCTGATCACATTAGGTGGGTATTAACCAATTCTGGATATATTTTTCCCTATGCAAAGATGATTGGTTTCTATTTTACCACCTCCCCCTATGGGAGTACAGCAGAATATTGGATTACAAGGCATTAGGCCGTGGGCACTGAGGAAATCATCTCATCAAGGATACAAACTTGGTTGTTGGAAAACTTAACCAGCAAAAAAAAAAAAAAAAAATCACTGTTAATCCGTTTAACTGGTCAATTTCTACCAAGCAAAGCCAACCAGCCCACAACACAAGCACATCCATTACCAATCACGGCATTGCATTCTATGTGATACACAAAACAATTAGATTGATGACTCTTTGATCATGCCTTGATAGAGGATGATTATGTTGGACCGCAATCACTACTGTCCCCAACATCAATATCAATTGCCTATCAGCTGATTATAATACAACACAAAACTATCAAAAGAAGCACGGTGCACCAATAACTTTGCGTAGTACATGTAAGACTCACAAATGCAGAAAACGACAACGAGCACACACACAAAAACCCAATGCAAAACTACACATATTCCGTAGGTCCTTTACATCTGTTTAACGCAATACATGTAACACAGTCACCATTGATGTACCACTCTTATTCCTGCTAGTTTTGTCCCCCATAACACAAATAGTAAAACAAACAACTTCAAGGGAGACGCATTTTCCAGGAATGACTCACTCTGATATTATTACCATCACTGAAACAGTATACATGTACATACATGTATACATTAAAAACCACAGCTGTCCGTTCTCCTCAACATGTACCAGTTCGTGTTAGGACCTATTCAAACCCATCTCTTTCTTCTTAACCCCCCCTCCCCTCCCTTTTTCCATTGGGGCCATTTCCTCATTCCCCTTGCCCTGACCCTCACCACCAACACCAGGGCTGCCATAAAGGAGGGGGCATTACTGGTGGATTAGCACACAGGGTTCATGCATGGTTTATGCATAATGCATGGTGGAAGTGATATTGTGTTGCAAGTGCTGTTGGTCAGGTTTGTGCTGTGGGATGGGAAGAGGAGACAATGCAGGGGCAGAGAGTTACGGCACTGATTACATAAACAACCAGTCCGGATTACTGGCTGCCTTTGTAAGAAAGAATCTGTTCATACTGGTGAGGGGGTGACATCCAGTGCACCGCACAAGCATAACACCATGCTCTGCACGGGTCACTTTCACTTTCTTGAAAGTACAATCTTAATAACTGCCACATCACTATCAGGAATCACAGACTAAAAGAAAAATCTCAGTATGATTGTATTCTGTTTATTACGGGGAAAACCAAAATGGTGTAGGCTCCTACTCGTTCACATTTCTCAGAAAGACCAGGCTAATGTGGAAGGAAATTGAAAAGTCAGACTTTGACAAATGAACATTTTTTTGCAGCTGAGGGGCAGCAATGCACACATACATTGCAAAAAGAATCACGCACAGAATGTGCTGATGCGGGCTGATATTGTTTGAGGAAAATTAAGCTTTTCAAGGAAATAAGCCCATTTCCAGTTTTTTTCTTGAAAACTGTGGCCAACATACGGGATTACATAATTGTTTCATAAAGCTACAAGACCATGTGAATCAGTATGCAAAAAATTTGTTCCTGATTTCAGTGAAAAAACCAAACAAATTGCCCTCCATTCATATTTAATACACGTAGCCTACATGTATCTAAGACTGTTAATCCCAAATGATCTTAAAGTTCTGATGCCATCAATGGTGACAAATAATGAAGATGATCCTTAACAACTGAAATTCCTGAAGATTGACAGATCAGACGATGGAGGTGATCCATTTCAGAACACCTCAACTCACCCACATACAAAAAGCCCAGTCTTGTGTTCAACACAACCATACAAAACACTACAGGCAGAAGAACGGACAAGGAACGCCATCATACGAGAAAGGAAGATAGTACACCACAAGATCCTCCGTCCTTTTTTAAAAAAAAATTTTTGCCCGTAAGAGCCTGCACGCAATTCCAATTCCGCCACTGACTAGAGCCAACACGAAATTCCAATTTTGCGGTAATTGGAAGTAATCGCCGGGCCACTCGTGCTGCAGTTCCCCGAGATCTGTTAATCATTTCCAGGCAACGGCTGCAAGTGCTGAGTGCCCAAGAGCTCCGGTGAGAGAGAGACGAAGCGCGGAGAGTAGCCAATTGCTGATTTTTTACCCCCTCCCTGGTTCTAAAATCGCCTGGACCACGGTTAAAGATCTCTCCTTCACTTTCCACTGCCTCTCTCTCCCCCCATGACTTCAGATCTCTTGCCCTTTCTACCCAATCCTCATCATTGTTTTGGTTTTCCCTTTCTCTCTCTGTCTCTACCTACCCTCGGCCTCTCTTTCTCCCTAGGTTACGTACTCCTATCAGGCAAGGGTCGGGGTCTTTTCCAACGTGATGGTACTTCAGCCTGTTCAAGTAGACTGTACTCACATATTATGGAATAAGTGGTTATTATTAGGAACAAAAGCATGGGAGTCCTTTAGCGGCATGCTGAATGTTTAAGGCTCAGTCGGCTTTCCCCACAGGTTTGATCTGCTGAAGCGTTTGTAGGCTTGCACACACCGCCGCTGGAATCAACCAATGAATACCCATCGGTATCACCACTCAATATATTCTGATGGGAGTTTGTAGAGACATGTATAGGAATTTGATTAAAGGCAGCTCATCAATAAATAACCTTCACAGTTCAGTAGATCATTCAAAACTCTGACAGTGCGGCCAAAGATTGACAACCTCCCAGTGTCAGCAATTTGTGACCATTTGGACGATGAATCCCAATGGTATGTAGTGTTGACTGTTTCACTGGTTTCCATATTGGGTTTTTTTTTTCCTGTAAAACCCAAACAAACTTTTTTTCATTTTAAATAGAAAAGAGAGGGCATGTGACATTCTACCTATGAAATTTCAATTTCTATCGGCATGACTTCACCTCATGCTATCTGTCTATGCAGAGAATATATGCTCGTCGTGCCAACAATGTGTAAGTCTGCTTGGCAAACACATACCACATTTGCTTATTAACCTTTCCACTAGTTCAATGGCAGTGCGACACATTGCCCACTATCTGTTAATGTTTGACCATTGGCTCTTCAAAGCCCAACGTGACATTTACTTTTCTATTAGTATAATTGTTAGAATCTGTTGGGTTTTTTATAATGTCTTTATGTCTGAAGTCTGACTCGTTCCATTCATCTGCTCTTGAATTTGAGGGTAATTATCCCCTCCCCCATTGAAAATGAACACTGTTGAAATGAACGGAATGCCTTGTGAAATATGCTTGCAAAGCAAATGAACTTAGTCAAATGAATTATCAAAAACTCTTGGATGCTGACAAGAAAACCGGGGGTTATTAAAAATATGTGACAGCATAAATCAAACATTCTAACTGAGCGTTCATGGCATTTCTACTAGGTGAACTCGAAAATTCCATTGTCTCACTGTTGGCACCAAACTACAAAGCCTTCCATTAATACTTTAAAAGCAAAATGAGCATATCCTGTTGCCTCATTTGCTGCTACTAATTAGGTGAACACTGAATAACAAAGCGATTGCCATTGTTATATGATTATTTCATAGAACTTTGGAGATAGTAGCTCTTAATTTCTACCACAGAAAGGAGCAACAAAGGAAAAAAAAAGCTAATTGAATGTGCTCCAGTTCCTGCCGAGCATCTGTCCTCATCGCTGTTCTCCCCTTGTTGGAATCAGCTTAACTACTTTTAATTACGACATTGTGTGCAAACCATTTTTTGTCTGCACAACCATGTTCGGATCAGGTTGTAGTGAGAAAGAGTAAGCAATTATCAATAAAGTGACTGGCTGCATTTTGACACAGTTTCAAGGTAATCATGACAGATGAACCCAAGTATTCCAGTCAATTCTGGCTCCCCCCCAGCCAAATACTGACACTGTGCACCTGTTTGGTTGACCCATCATTTCAATTGAATTGTTTGTAATGACAGCTTGTAACTCTAAATAGATATTTTGTGAATAAACAGTCTTCTTAAAAACCCACCTCTCTTTATATAAAATATCAAACTTTACTTCAGTGAAACAAGTATGATTACAGCCTAAAGCATCAGATGGACTCTAATTCTGGGCAATGACAACAACAGTTCCTTAAATTTCCACACAACTTCTTTTCTCTCCCCCCCTGAAAATTGGAAGTCTACTTCAGCATCTAAAAGGAACCACTCCAAGATATTACGTATGTTGTGGTAGATCGATGCATGCAGAGTTGCAGACATCTGTCTGATTGCTTGTCACTGTTTACTTTCCTCCACAATCGCCCAGCTCTCTGGCCCGTTAAAGAGCTTGCTTTCATTTTTTCTCTCAAATCTCAGGGTTCTGAGTGCAAAGAGGACTTCCTCTGATGGACTGACCATTTTACCCTATCACCTCCTCTCCAAACTACAGCCTAACAAACAGCCAGGCCATTTTAAGCAAACACACAAACCAGTGCCATGATGAGGGCCTTCTCCATACAGGCTAGGAGTTTCATACACTTTGGAGCTTTCTGCTAATAGTTTAAAAGGCACCGCTCACTACAACTACTTCAAACCACTCAGCGGGGATGATCTTAGCCCTGGCCGCGAATATCTGGAACAGAGAACAACACACGCCATCCCACTTTTTTCCCCCAATGTTCAAGTGGAGAAAGGAAATTAGTAGGAACAAAAAATGCCTTTTGTAAGAACAATGACTCCTTGACTTCATGCACCATCTCTTGCTGTATTCTCTTCAAAAAAAAAAAAGAGGGAAGACAGAGAGAGAAATCAAAGAAGGGGAAAAAAGCTTCCTTTCTTTGAAGAGTGCCGATCTATCATGCACTCGCTTTCGTTAGCTGTTCAATTTTTAACCCACGTTTCCAGTGCAGACAAAGGGGCCGCTCATCCACGCTCCGGTTCTATATATCGACTGCCCCAGCGTGCACCGCCGATGAGGCCCCTCGCCAATTCCATAAATGCAAAGCAACTCAGTAGTCCATAAAGCAGAGGGTAAACAAATTTGTGTACTGTTGGGCCTGTGTCAACAAAGCTCTCCATGGGCTGGGCTGGAATGGCTACAGTCTGCAATTCTGCCGGGGTCTGGGATGATGGAACTGGGGGTGGAGTTGAGAGAGAAGGGGAATGTTTCTACTCTTACAATGTTGGAGGGCATCTGAGGGCAGGAATGACCCCTGCTGTTTGCTCTCAAGCCTCGCCTGATCCCACCCCATCAGCAAATGAGTTCACAAGAATGGCACACTGCAATGAAGTAGGCAGGTTAACTTACTGGGTCACCAAATACATTCTTTGGAAACCAAAAAGTTAGAGTAACATTTTTAAAGCAGCTCTATGATTCGCACAAACCAACCACAAGCTGAAGCCTGCTTACAAAAGACTTGATAACAGTAAGCCAAAGGAATGAGACATCTAGAATTCTGAGTATTAAATTATTACTCTAGAGTTACCACGAATAGTTCTGTTCAGTCAAGTCTCCACTCTTTATATTCAGCCACAATGAATAGCCAAATTGCAGAGAGCTGACTTTCATTTTTTCTTCTGAGTAGGAGGAAGGGTTCTCTGTTTGTTCTAACAATATCATCACTTCTTTGTCAGATGCTAAAAGTGGGTGTGACATGAACTCACCATTCAGTGGTTATCTAAACCCATCCTTTCTCCTCCAATCAAGCCACAGAAGCTTACGGTATGACTCAACTTGGCTTTCTTAAGTCACCCCAGGCCTGCAGGATGTTGCCCGTGAATGAGTTTTTGCCTCTCGCCAAACCAAGCTTAAATCTTCTCCCAGCCAGCCCATGGTAATCTACCCCCTGAATGCCAAGGTCACCGAGGCCCGATACAGAATTCTAATTTACGCCCGCATTGAGGTTAACACCGGATAATGAAATGGACTTGCAATCATTACGTTTGTGCAAGACTTTGGTAAAGAGCTTTAGGAGTGTGTGTGTTGTGCTTGATATTTTGAGCAACATTTTGTCCCCGTTCCAATTAAGGAACAAATTTAGTGTAGTGCAGAAAACAAAGCACTCTTCATGAAATTGCAATGAATTATCACTTGTACAGACCAACAGAAGATCAAATGCTCAAATACAAATTTGCAAAAGGTTATTGGTTAATATTTCCGCAGACATAAGAACTGTATAATTGAAGCCCTAACAAATAACACAGATGTTTTTGTACAACTTTACTAAACTGCTTCAGGCCATGGGTGATGTCAGTGAAAGTGGTCTATTTTTTGTGCACTACTTAAAAAGACATATCCGTGAGTAAATACAAATGCAGCAGATGGTTACACAAAGCACAACAAATGACACTGTGATCTTTGACCAAAAGTCTCACTCACCAACACTAGACTACCATAACACAGTCAAACATGGCTGCCCCCACTAAACCAAGGAAGACTTATATTTTGCTTTTTCTTTTATAAAACAAAATATCATATTGAGGGGGGGATTTAACTCTGCTCAGCTGGTTGGCTGGCCTGGGGCAAAGCACAAAGAAATCCTACCACTTCATGGAATATGGCCTGTGGTATGGCTGGAATGCAGTCTGGTACAAGACCTCTTTACTGTTTTCCCCTCAGGGGCATATAATGTCCCATTGCAGACTGGTGAGGCAGCTTTCAGCAAAGTCGGAGCACAGCCAGTCACATAAAAATGTAAAGGCTGTGTTGTATGACAACATTGATAGTGAAGGTAATGGATTTGATTCGGAACAGGCAAAAACTCAGCAAGGAAATCAAAAACAAGATTTCAGGGGCTCCATTATGTTATATGAACTTGTCGTAGTTATCTCTGGCAAAGGACCTCTATAAACTTTATAACCTATCAGGCCCTATGATAATAGATATCAAGGAGAAAGTCCCTTTGAATTCTCTGAAAGCCTTAAAACTAACCAAATAATAGGAATAAAAAGTTAAATTCAATTTACAAAATAAAGGCCATCATTTATGCAATACCAAAAAGAATAATGACAGTGTAGCTGAAATCAACAGCCTTCTTTTACTGCCTTTTACAGCAACAACTACATCAAAAGGTTTGCTCCTTTAAAAAAAACCAAGAGTCTTGCACAGGTCTGACCCTGCACATGTAAACAATCTGTTGAGATCCATTTAGCTGAAATAGAACCCACCGTCCCTGAAATACTCTGATCATTCTCCTCTCTCACTCCATCCACTGTGTGGCTCTCTGGCTGATGGAACCAGTTTGTCTGGGGGGGGGGGGGATTGCGAGGCTGGGGAGTTGGTGTGGGATTTGGCCAAGGCCTGCCTACTTTTCTTAATGGTTTGACAGAGACATGGAATGCAGGCAATGCCAAGCAGGGCTATGAACCCCTTGGTCCATCTTCCCCCCCCCCAACAAAACCCACAGGCTGGCTGGTGAGACCTGTTCCTCGCTCTATGGGCCAAACTAGGTCCTTTATATCAGTTTGCTAGGTTAATCAGTGCAAAACACCATTAAATTTAGTAATATCATGGCCAACTTTAACCACTTTAGCCACTGAAAAACCTTTGTTGTGCAACCTTTCACAATTAAATCTTTGTTAAACCTTGTTGGCATTCCACTGTTTTCTCACTTGCAATTTGTTTTCAATTAAGGAAACCACACACTGTAAGAGTAAGTATTATCTCTTAACTGAGACAGAATAACATCCAACACATCCAAAGCAAACACGCTAAAGATGCCACTTATTTGTACACATTCAGATGAAAATACCTATACACAACATTTTCCCTATCACAATAGTTAACTACTCCTCAGTCCATCACTGTTTACAAACGATATTCTTCAGGGAATTAGTTTATGCCTAAAGTTCACCAAATCTCCTCCAAAGAGTGTGATGGGGAGGGGGAAGAACCTCATAATTCATAATTATATCAACATCAGTCCCTGCAAGTTCAGCCTTTACCTTAACAGAAAGAAGTGAAGCTAATTATATGACTGCTGAAGAGTCTCTTTGGCTGCAACTGGTGAGCTGTTCAGGGCATAATTGAAGAACTACCAGTGGACAGCAAGAAGTACATGTACTTTAATCCACTCGACATCACAGTAACAGGCTACTCATCTGCAGCATTTTCATATTAGATAATAATCTCTCCAGATGAGTGCCAACAACTGGTTATCTCTCAATCAGCATTTTTTTCATGCAGGCAGGGGGGCAAATTTCCATAAAAACAAATGGTGACTTTCATTAAAAATGTTTTCTTAAAATCCTCTTGCATCGAAGTGAAAGTAGAATTCCTACCGCTTGGAATTCAAACTTTGTCCAAATTTAGACGGGGGTCACTGCTGGCCTGACCTTTCAACCAAAACGTTCGATAGTTTTATAAATGGGATGGCTTGCCGATAGTTTTTACCTGTCATTGCAGAGAATCATGAATGCACCGCCCCCCTCTGACTAATTGAATTAATTTGAGTTTGCTGGACCCACGGTGATGTTTAAGCACGCACAGCATTTGGTCACTTACCAGCTGTCTGTTTATCAATTAAAACCTGTGCCATCCCGCCGTTTTAATTAATCAAAGGGAAGGAAGCCCATCCATTGACAGAAATCATCGCATCATATCATGTGCAAATTTCGTCTCTCATTCATTGAGACACTTCCAATCTTATGAGATGTTAAGCATAGGTTTTCTTCATAGAACCATCATGTTTTGAAATTTCATGAGAAGCATAGTTTGTTTTCAAGCAAAAAAAAATCAGATAATAACTCTCATAATTTACAACTACATTGTTGAAATTCACAAGAACAAAGTGAGTAAAAACCACAGCGATGGAGATACATGTGCTTTTTTAAAAAGCCCATTGCTATGATACTACACAAAGGAATGATCTGCGAGTACAGCTTAATTAGATTTCAAGTTGACAATGTGTAGTTGATAGCATTAAGAGCAATCAACTAATGAACTGTTATACTTTGGGGACACTCTGGCAACCCAGACAAGCGGAGAAGTGACCAGAGAAAGTGAATAAAAACCAGGGCAAACTTGGACAGAAGGCCTGGAACTTTTACTTAGATCACTTGCTGCTTCTCTTGAAAATTACTTTCATCTGGACAGAGGGAACAGAGAACAGCAGAGTGTACCAGCAGGCCCGTACCCTAAGTTTCATTTTAATTGTGCGACCGACCGAATGTGAACTCCTCTGGGGAGACAGACAGTCTAAGATATGCTGGACACCTACCGAGCTCCACTTGGGCTCACATGGAGCTCGTGTGCGTCTTATTAAACATCAAAAACCTGGTGTAATTCCCCGATTCTTGGCTTGTCCTTACCAAAGACATTTATCCTCCTATCCACGGCCCCCCACTCCTTGCCAATGCAAGAAGAAGTCCCCACAGGTGAGCCATTCAGGCTCACAATGGGAGCAGGAAGAATTAATTCCGGGGTTTTATAGCCATCCTGAGCCGGGGCGAATAGCATGGACACGAAACGGATTCTCCTAACTATCACGTTTGGCAGCCAACGCGCCTTTGTAACGTGGACTACTGACGTGCCTCTCTGGCGGCTTGTCCCCTATCCTTGCCTTGCCTGGGCTGTTTTGAAAAGCCACAATGTCATCAAATCTCCCGGTTGTTTCCTATACTTTTATCGCGGGCCGGTTTCGGGTTGCAGGTTTCAATTCCTGGAGGAGTATGCGCTGCGGTCCTTCAGTAAATCGTACAATGAGTCCTTCTCTTTGCATCGTAGTCTTGCCTTTTGTGGTCCCCCCCCCCAAAAGCAAATGGAGTTCTTCATCCCGGTGATATTCTCAATGCAAATAATCACCAGGCAAATACTAAACTGCATTTAATCAAATTAAGTCGCAGGGAGCGGAGTGACTAGCTTGTATCCCTCGTCCGTGCACCAGTGCTGGTACACAGAGGAACATCTCGGCCCGCATGTAGGTAATGAGGAAGGTAGTGCAGGAGACAGAGGGGGAGAAAAAGCTCCAGAGATTGCTCTGGCCGATATGAAAATGAAATGGCCTTGCCAGAGCTAATCTCCTGGGTTTGGTTATGCCTGACTAAATGCGGATGGCCGCCGGGCGCACACACTTCATCAGTAAACTGATTAAGAGCAGTGACAGTGGTGATGGCACCTCGACTTGTCAATCCCTCAGTGGGCAAACCGGTACCCAGCACTAGGCCAAAAAAAAAAGGAGAGGATGCGCATAATGTAACAATGAAAGTGTCTTATTATGCTAATGTGTAGGTTTCTCACCAGGTTCAGAACAAAGCTGCTAATGATCAGGACTTCTCGGACCATAAACAAAATCACAGCCATGACAAAAAAAGGACAAGGACCTCTTACTGCTGATGTGATAACAGATGCCAGAATTTATAATGCAAATTGTCTCTGAACCAACCTTCCCTTCAACTTCTCTTCGCTCCACCAAATCTGTCTGTCTTCTTTTCCTCTCTCTCTCTCTCTCTCTCTCTCTCTCTCTCTCTCTCTCTCTCTCTCTCTCTCTCTCTCTCTCTACCTCCGTCAGCATCTCTTGCACTGTGAACTATTAATGGAAATTGTATTTTGATGAAGGGGCTCATTTGTAAGAGGGTGTAAAAAGAATTGGCTGGCCTGTGATGTCGTCCAAGGGGTTTTGACACCTTGGCCGGGGTGTCAAGTCCCTGCCAACTACAGCGGTTTTGTCAGCTCGTTTGTCTTGTTTGGTGGCGTCCCCTGCATTGCCACATGCTTGCTCCTCTGCCACCGGCCGACACCTCTCCCTGGTTGGATACTGCTGCACTGGCTCCACTTTGCAGTGGTGCGATGATCAAAGCCAATGAACATGAATACTGCATACATGTGGGTACGAAGCATACATGTGCAGTGGAGCAGGGGCGGTGTTAAAGGCTGTTGGTGTGCGAAAATGACTCAAAATTTCATGCAGTTGAATATTTCAAAAATGGTTCTGAATCAGACGTCCAAAACCTTCAGACCAGACCTTATCAGTATGTTAAAATTCCTGGATGGAATTCCCTGATGAGAATTAGTAATGGGGTCCATGCTTTCAGTAAAACCTGTCCCTTTGAAACAGGATCTAGAAGCTACTTTTTTCCCCATGGAAGCACCAGGCAGTGGACACTGAAGTTTTGTGGAGACCTGAAGGAACATGACAGCAAACACATTAAAATGTGACCTGCTCAACAGAGATGAAGTTGCGCTAGAACGGATCTTTTCTATGACTGGAAAGGGCATGAAATAAGAATTTCTTTTCGGATGTCACAGACTTCTCTAGGGCACCGCTTTGCATTCATTCCATCTATTTTTTGTCCATGTTTAAAGGTCTTACTTGAGAATATAAGCTTACAAAATAAACACAACAAGCACTGGAGCCTTTCTTTCAGTCTCATACAGAAATTTTTATGCCATTTTGACTAAAAACCATCAAACAACCAAAATGTCACAAAACTAACCAATCCAACTTGGAGGAATTTCTGATCTGATCTGTATCTAAATGGCATTAGCTTGAAATAAAAATGCATAACAAAACACTCTTTGGAAAATGAGTCACAAATAGTGTTCTCCCAAGAACTTGCATATTTCACTGACTGTCAACTGAACAACACAAGCATTGAAAACACACTGATTCCCCAATTCGGTATTCTAGTCAGGCAGGGGGGTTAAGGCCTCAATGAAGGGAAAAAGAAACCCCCTGCACTGAATACAAAAACAACCAAAACACTATTACTCTGCTCACTTCGTCTGACGCCGTTTAACGACGGCACGGTTCTGCATGACAATGGTGCATCCACAAGAAACCCCCCCATCCTAGAAGTAGCAAAATGCCCCGGCTACTCTGCAGGCCCCCGACACAAAAGAAATAATGGACACACTGCTCTAAATCTAATCCAACTGAAGCTGCTATCCCATATCTGTGCCCTTGGGGGAAGTTCCGCCCCAAGTACAAAAAAATACTTTTCATGTTACCCCCATGCTTCTGTTTTATTTATGTGTGTGTGAGCAGGGTTGGGGGTGTTTCTTTTTTTTTTAATTCAAAGAGAGTTTCTCTATAAAAAAACCAAATTAAAATATGCAATAAAATTGACTACAAGGTTGAACAAAAGGCCCAAAGAAAAGTGACTGTATTTACATCAGGATCACCTGCTTTAAAATCAACAGCCACTGTGGCTTGGCCGCTTAAGGGGAAATGTGCACAAGACAAAAACTACAAGCACAGTACTGACAGAGATCAGACATGGCAACTGGAATTCCAAGGTTTGCTGGAGAGGGGATATAACCCAAATGAAGGCCCCACATTCATTGCTGTCGGAGCGGCTTTGCCGACTGGTGTGGTCCTTTAATCGTTCTGCTGTCCGCATTGCTGCTAATGCAACATTAATGTTTTGCAGGCTGGAGGCAACAACTATAGCAAAATATACAGGGTGATTATCACAATACTGAAGTATACAAGAGAGCCGCAAGCACTGCTTTAACAGGTTAAACATATTACATCAAATGGTACGGTATCTTCTTTCAATAGTTATGATCTTATCCTCCATTAAATTTAATGTTAAAATGACTCTCCCCTCTCCTTTCCTTAAATATCATATTTAATATCATTAACAAAATTCTTGAGGCAATTTTCCCCCTTTTTTCTGAGCAAATGAAAAGTGATCCTGCTATTCTCATTTCTCTGCTAGGTATGGAAACAGGAAGTTAATTTCATTTGTTAAGAAAAAGAAGCAGATAGGGTTGAAAAGAAGGAAAAAATTTACATGGGGAAGGAGTGATTTCACGATTTGCGCCTGTAGCCGCAACAGACAACGTAATATCTCTCTACTATCACAATACCGGCCCGACTCATACGTGAACAGAATGCACACCGTTAATTGCTGGTCGCTTTGCTGGCTGGAAAGAGTTAGCCCCAGGTCACGCAGCGACATGAATTGACTTCTTTTCTTTTCCCTTTTAAGACTCTCCCTTATCACTGTCGAGGCCATGATATCTACAAGGATGAGAGGCGATAGCACTTGACTACTGCAAAATAAAAGGGGGGGAAAATTCTTTAATGGATCCCATGGTAATGGTAATGTTATTGAGAATATTTGTACTGGGACGACATCTACATGGGCTGGGGGTACGCATTTGTGTCAGCGATATGTTACCTGCTGGTCAATTGTGTGTAATGCCCTACAATATTTGCCTGGATGGTAATCCTTTCTACGCAGGAGGTCACAGATATGTACTGACTGCAGCTGCATACATGACTTAACTTCTGCTTGATGGTAGATACATGTATAAAAAGGAGGCCATTTCCAACGTCTTTAGTGTGGGGAAGGCTGTCTTGGACCTTACCTGTAACTGCACATCCCCAAACTAAAACTGACACTGGAGAAAGTACCAGACTCTATAGACATACAACAAATAATTATTTTCTTTTCTATAATAAAATAGTGCATGGAGACGGTGGAATACAATGCAACCTTACAATGAAAAGCAGTTCATTTGGTTTGTTTGTTCAGATGAACTATCCTGGTATACACACTTGGATCTAGCTACTGCATTTTTTTTCAGAGAGGACAAAATTAAAAGGAACGACTCTTGAAAGAGAAAATTCCAGAGATTACAGTTGATTACCTTACAAGGCAGAATAATGAGGTAAGATGAAAATCTAAATGAAAAATACCCATTCCAAAGTTCAGATCACAGTATTCCAATGAAATTAATGGGCACAGCTTCGTGTAAGGTTACGATTTCAAACCAGTCCAAATATACAGGCGATCATTACACTTTAAGTTCTGATCACAGGGGGAAGAAAAGATATTGAAAAATCATTCACTTCGATTGGACCCAAAAATACTGTAAATAGTTTGTGCATTCATCAACATGTATAAATAACCTACCGCATATAAAATACAATGCCTAATTTTTTTCCTTATCATATGTGGGTCACTACAAATTTCCTCAACCACTCTGTCCTCTACAACAATCCACATTGGATATTGTCTCAGACCCCGTGGTAGCAAGTGCCCTCAATGACTACAATAACCTGGCACAGGGACATTAAACCACCAACGGCTTTTGTAAAAGACAAAAAAAATACTGTGCAGCAGGAGATAGGGCGGTGACCAGACTACATGGGAATAACAAGGATCAGACCAAATTACAGCTGACAGTTGCTAAGCGGGGTTCTCAGCCTTTTTGAACCCGCCGCTCGCGACTGATTTGCATAAGATCTGCCCCAATGGTTTGCGTGCCTAGGATATGCTATCATAATATTTTTTTTCTTCCCCATCCAAATATTACTTTTACTTGAAGTTCGGATGAGTTACGGCCTGATTAACATCGCACAGTTAAGGGAGGGGATGCAGCCTGGCTCTTGCTGTGCACAACATTACCACATGCACTTGTCGCAGCATAGCAAGAAATATATCACCATTACTAATTCATTCACATACAACAAACCTCTGTGGTGTATGCATGAACATGCATGTTTAAGTGGATCTAGCCTCATGTCAAATGTCACATTTACATTACACTGTCAACACAAGCTATCCTAAATCAATCCACTTAAATGTCACATCAGTTCATTTTACTGTAATAAACAATGGAGAAAGCACGCACAATCAGAAAAAGAGTGTGAAAGACTGAATAGATTAACAGACTCACTGATTAGCATGCCAATCCCCTTTTGAATGCCGAGTTTTAGTTTACAAAATTAAAAAAACATCTAACAAAAACTATAAAATTGAAATATTTAATGTTTTCTTTGAAGGTACATTTTATGCCCGGTCCCAAATATTTCTTCCCTCTGTTGGCAGAAATTTCCTACCCTTATCACATAGTATTTACAAACTTTCTTTTGCACTTGTGTTTGGTCTAGAATCCAGAATATTTCCAAGCAATTCTCAATTTGTGATTGTTTTAAACCTCCCATGATTTCAATAGTCCAATTCCTTCACAGAGGCCATCCACTTGTGCAGGATAATCAGGAAGGAGGGACACCCAGCTTTTAACTGTGGATCAGTGGCCTGGCTAGGATTTTACTAGCTGGGGGGGGCACAAGGGGGCACCAGCATCTTATGGGGGGCACCAGCTATCAATGGTGTTTTTTTGGGGGGGGGGCAAGTTTTTGTTGGCCTTGTTCAATATCCATTCATCTGTTCTTTTAGAGGGGGGCACCTGGGGGGGGCCGCCAGGAATATGTGGGGGGCACTGCTGGGGCAAAAGTAGTAAAATGGCTCTTGATTAATTTCTCAGTGTAAACATTCAAAAGAGCTCTTAGAGACCCAAACATTCAGTGAACTCCAAAGCCTCATTCCCATAATGATGACCACTTAGACTGGCAGCCACATTGAAAAATGTATCCATCTAAAAAGTGTTACAGCAGATGAGGGGTACAGGTGAAATCTTGCCAGTCATGCTTGCACGAGCTCCCTCACGTGTTGTCAGGATGGTGCTGTCTGCACTGATTGGGGAACACAATATTGGTGCCGGTACCCCTTCCCCTAACCCCGGCCCTCTCATGCTGGCAGATATTTGACATGATGCCTATGTGCGTGGGCGCATAAGGCCTCAGTTCCTACAGAGCCTCTGCCAATTATGGGAAGTGGGACTGAGGTGAGATATCTGACATTTTCGAACTGTTCCTATCTATTTTGTCTGAACAGAAGTGGATGTCTTAAGTCAGTCTGTACAAAGGACCAGTGAGACTAGCGAGCCAAATTGAGAATCCCTGTAACCACAAGTCCCACTTCCTAAATTAACAAGAATAGTAAGTGTGCAATGGTACATTCGACAGAAATCGAAATAGTCTAATAAACAGACTGTGTTCCTGTAGGACTGTAGGGACATACATATGTCCCCCAAACGAGTTTGTCCCCTTAATAACAATGTTCAACAGGTTACAGTCCCACAACTGCAGAAAGAGTACATATGCATAAGCTTTTTGACATCTGGTCACTTTCAGGTCTTACAACCCTGGACAAAAAGTACCACATCGGAAGAAACTTGTGCACTGCCAAAGGCTGAGCACAATTTGGTATTTTTATATTGTATCTGCTTCTGAGAAAAAAGTGTGTAAACCTCACACTAGCATTAGCTTAGTATGCAAAACTGATGGTATGAAATTCTTTTCAGGCAATTTAAAGGCGACTGTGATTAAAATGTTATTCGTGAATGCCTAAGACAGCTTAGCCATTCCTATTGGACAAGAGCCTGTCATGTGGTTGGTCTTTAACAGTTGGCACTTGCCTGTTGTGAACCACCTCATGCAAAACACACCACGCTCACACCAATGTTAGAAGATAGGCCTATATGTAAAAACTTTAAAAAATAAAACTGAAACATTTATGTTCTGTGAACCTGAATTTCTGTCAGTATTTTTATGACAAAATCCACTTTATTTACATTTCCTTGGAGTCTTACACAAAAATATGAAACAGCCCACATATGCTGATGTATGCAGAGATGTAGAAAGAAAGGTGACAGAATGTCACAAGATGGAAAAAAAATTGAAGGGAACCAAGGAAATAAGCAATTGCACTCTCAAAGCATGCAACATTCTACGTGCTTGATGAGGATGATGCATTCATTATTGGTCCTGTGTGAACCGGTAAAAGAAAAAAAAAGGTTAAACCCATACTCATAACCTCTAAGGGAAAACCTAGCCTAATAAAATCCTGACTGAGACAACTATAGTTTGCCACAAACCGGCAAAAGCAGAGTACCAGGAAAAAAAAAGATATTGAAAAATCAGTGGGCAGAAGACTGTCTCATTTGGGAAAGGAAATATACAGCCCTGCTTGTGAAGGAGGCCCCCCCATAAAAAGTGGCACGAAGACGGGATGGCGGGCATGTTGCCGTGACGCTGCTGCCCGAATTCAGCTCTGCCTCCCCGGTGACATTTCACTACGGTTATCAGCCGGTAGTGCACGACCAGTCTGGGCGACCAGAGTAATTGGAACGTATGACGTGCATCATGTGACACTGTTTATGTGGCTCATTATATTTGTGTACATGCTCGAAGACAAATGCGCAACCACCCTGGGCCCCAGGAAGTGCTGAATATGTGAACAGGCGATAGTACTTCTCAGTGAGTCCAAACGTGTCCACGTGTTGTCTTCCTTCAACATTTACGTCAAACCTAGAAAGAAACTAACTGGATCACAATCAACTGTGTGGAATTCCACATTCCCTCTAAGTGTTAAACACTGAGTGACTTCTGATTCATTATCATTTTTTCTCATAAATATCCATTTAGTTCATGTGAAGATATCTCCTATTCACGTCATTTGAAGTGTCACATGGCAACAGCACATAAACCCTCCATTTCAATTTATTACGCGGTCCTCAACCCGACCCCACCATGACCTAAAGAAACAATTTCCAACGTCTCTCCCCCCCCCCACGGCCACATCTGTTTCTTGTTTCATCAAAAACTTGGCTCCCAGACTCCTATATGGTTGATTAGCAAGCAG
This sequence comes from Acanthaster planci, assembly GCF_054643075.1. Lineage (NCBI taxonomy): Eukaryota > Metazoa > Echinodermata > Asteroidea > Valvatida > Acanthasteridae > Acanthaster > Acanthaster planci. Next base: position 10,504,920 of record NC_141787.1, read on the forward strand.
GAACACACTGGGGATATCATAGGCCATACACGGTAGAAGAAGGGAGGGTTGATGCATTTTTATCGTACTGACACGCAAGAACAATACAGTTGGAGGGATGAATGAATGAACGACTGACTGAATGCACACTGCAGGTGCCAAAATGAATTGTGAAATTGCAGTGGGACTAGCAGTGAGACACAGGTGGGATTACTGTGTTCATTTCCAGGCAGAGATGATTGAATTAAAGGGACTGTGTTCGTTACTAGTGCCAATGTCATCAACAAATTTGACTTTCTCTATAAATACGTCATGCATTTTATACCAGTACATGTCCGTGATCCATGGGAAAACTACTGTGTTCTCTGGCGATGTTAAAGTGGATATTACTGTGAGGCTAGGGCATCTTGCCATGTTGCCAATGTGTAACATACCTGTATTCTTTCAGCTGAAAAAAATAATATTCTAGTACAGTGTACCATTTCTGCAGAGGGCTAGACTCTGAGGAAAAGGAAGAAAAGCGGACAGAAGCTGAACAGTCTTCCGACAGCTCGCGCACATTGTAGGTTAAGGCTAAAAAAGTGTTCCATTTCAATGAAGTTTCGCGAGAGGTAACAGAAGAACAGTGAGTGTGCCACTGTGAAGACGCCTCTTTTGTGGGTTATTTCTGTGGTACTTTATGTCATGTTGCCAGTACTATTCAGCCAAATTGAGGGGAAAACTCAATGAAAATACTATCAGATATGTCTTTGAAACGTGCCCATACAACTCGCTTGAAAATGTCAAATATTGCGTAGATTTATTCTCTGGAATCGCATTTTTATTACATCCGTCAGTGGGATGTCTTTTTGAATGGAACGGTTCATGGATTTACACATTATTTCTTCCGGTAAATTAAAGGTCATGTTCATGTCACTTGTTCCAGCACACGATTTTCTCTCATCCAATCGTTCCGCTTGTAACCGTGTTCTGTGTATACTGTCTGTGCGGAAGGAACCACTTTTTTCCCTTCATCTTATGAGTGTCTGCCAGGCAAATGAACCATATCAGTGTTCTTGTGTATGTACGTATTAACAGGGACACTACTGATGCATAACGAAAATTTACGTATCAACGATAAACATTCTTCTTTTTGTGGTGACAAGATTAAGGCGGGGAAGAAGGATGATGACTGCAGACAGACCAGACGACACCACAGCATAGCTCAAGAAGGCCCAATCTGGCTGGCCGTGATAGGCATGCTTGGGACCGGGGAAGTTGACCAAGCGTTACAGCCCAGGCTCCACTGCTTGGAGACCAGTCATTTCAACCTGACGGCTTGTAAAGATCAACTGAAATGCTGAATTTAAGATGCCGAGAGTGTCTCAATTGACTTTGGGTGTCTTCTTTTGGCCATTTCGAATTCTTCTTGAAAAATTAATGTGTATGCAGTACAGCTTCACAGGCACATATTCCATACATGCTCTACCTCATAGTTGGTGTGGATTAATGTCATTGCAATTGAGGTGGTTTGTAAATATGTGGATAAACAAGTTATCACACAAAACAAATTAAGTGGCACATCAAAAAACAAAAAAATTCAACAGATTGTCAAAACTTACAAGTAGGCCTACTTAACTCTATGATATAGGGACTGCCCTTTTTATGTCACAGTTGTGTTTTTCCAACAAGTGGCTGCTAAAGCTATGTCTGGAAGTCAGTATAAAAGTAAAAGAATAATTCAGGAAGTACTACAATACTACACAACCATCAAAACACCAGACAATAACACAAATACTATCAATTAATAAATGAAAATACAGCGTACAACCTTCTTTAAAATTACTGGGACAAATGAACAGTTCAAGCATATCTGAGGTAAAATAAAAAAACAACCAAAGGGTGATTTTCTCAAAACTCTGGCCGCCCATACAAGTTGTAAACATGATGAGGGTGGTCTATTTGATAACTTAAACTTGTGAGTGAATAGATTCCGTGACGAAAGTTCAATGTGAAAGAAACATCTGAAATAATATGACTTTTGTAACTCAGATACTCGCTAGGTTGATTTTTGATAGAAAAACTGGTTTACGAAAATACTTTGCAACACAAGACAGTCTGAGTTCACCTTTAATTGCCTGATTGATATGCGCAAACCACGCATCGGAGGGACCTGTACAGGATAGTGTCTCTGATGGGGCCCTAATGATCCCACCTAATCCTTGGACAAACAGTTAATGGATACAACTGAAACAACAAATGCTGTGGCTTTGCAGGGACACCCTAGAAACCCCGGTAAAATCAACTCCGGCCTGAAGCCCCGTGGAAGCACAAGGAACACAGTGTTTATGGTGTGTGCTGTACCAAAGCCATCCGTCTCCCGTGGGCGTTCTTTGAGTTTCTGTTCTTTTTTTTTTTTGGCCCATCTTCTTCAGATTCTCAGTTTGGAGGAGAGACAGATGCAGTCTCTTTTTTTCTAGAGGACACAGTCCTGCCACCAAAGGAAACTTGCCACATTTACATATTCTGTTTGTTGTTAGATCCTGGAGGCGTGAGACGCTATTAAATACCACCTCAGGGGTACGAACAGGCAGTGTAGCACAACAGCATGGTGAACGCCGCTGCTTACTCCTTTCATGCCCGGCTAATTTACTGGTCGGTGGTGGCATGTGGGACGGACAACAGAATTTCACGTCCGAAATCGTTGCTTATTAAATAGCCTGTCAAACTCTTCATGCAGACGCAAGAACGGGGAGGGAAGACAAAAAAAAAATGAACACGGGTGCCTCCAGGGCTAGCTGTCGTAACAACCCAGGCAAGCAATCCTGGGAGAGAGGCGACACAGACCAGTCCCAAGGGGGCCCAGACCCTACGACTGAGGAAATTGCAATTCCGCACTCGCTCTTGTTTTAAGCTTTACGTAGTGGATGTTGGCTGGTGCATCTTGCTGGAATGCTGATCGCAATGTTGACACATCGGCGTTGCTGTGTTCCGTTCATGTATTCTTATGGGGAAACTTGAACAGGTTCTGATGTTACCATGCACTGGTCAATGAGATATTGGATTACTACTTTCTTTCTTGAAACAAAATAACATAAGCCTTCTAGATGCAGAGACCAGCACTGAGTGAACGTAGCACAACAGAAGTACTGGTCATTTTGGGGTAATTCAGAACTTCTTTAAGATTCTTCAGAATTTCAAATTAAACAAACTCAATTGTCAAAATTTTGGTAGGAAAGAGGACGCAATGGGCAAACGAAAGTCACTAAATAATAATACAAATCTATCATTCACTGAACTTCAAAATGAAAACCATAGCAGATGCTTACATGTACCCGTTCTCCAGTAATGCTGACTCACAGTTGTGATTTATCTTTTAAAAACGGTCTGATTAGAAAAACAACACAAACTTGACATAAGGAGATGGTCAGAGTTCAGTATTGTGGTTACAATGGATTTCATGTGTATCATTTGCATGTACATGTACTTTTAAACTTCGGCCTTGCTAAGACCCCTGCAAGTTACAGCCTTCAACCAGTAAGCCAGTGTGACAGGCACCACCCTTTAATACCATTCCTGGCTGATTTATGACCAATAATAGTTTCTCAACAACTCCTAGTCAGCATCCCCAGCACATTTTTTGGAAAGTGCAGAGCACAACTCGCTCCCTATTAATCATGCTAGGAGTAAACCTCACCTCCCCCAACCCCTCAAAGGGAAGAAAGACAGAAAGAGGAAAAAAACACTTTCCTGCATGTACATATATATTCCTCCTTTCTCCTGACTGACGAAATGATAGATTGTCAGGGGCTAGCTTCAGGGTCATCAACATGCCCTTTGCAAAACAAAAACCCTAGAAAGTCCCAGTCCTTATGACACAGCTGAGGTTGGACCTGGGCCATTGCAATAAGGAATGTAGGAAATGTTCTTGAGCAGGGTGGAATAGTGCACCAAGCTGCTGTTGCGAGAGCAAGCCAAGAGGGTAGGAGCCAGAGAGCGTAATGAGCATACGTGCCGAGGAGATCTGTTGTTTACGTGCGACCTCGCGACCCCGAGGAATTGTATACATTTTAACTTGGGCTGGGCGAGCGCCAGGCCGGTGGGATGATCATCTGGCTCTGGAGATGCGTCAAGACATTCATTAGCATACATGTAGTAACTTGACATGCAAGGGTTGAGGTGGAGGTGGGGGGACCCAGAACTTCTTCTTGATTCATTACTGGTTTGCTCAGTGGGCATGTTCGAAAGGTTGTCTGTGGCAATTCTCAGGGCATCTGCCACTCTTAAATTATTCCAATCCTGTTCTCCTTACAAGCATTACAGACGTTGGCAAATATTGGCCATTTGAGTAGTGATTGGTTTCTTGTTCTTGGATCCTCTAATCAATCAACAGAGAAGATAAACATCTCAACAATTTTTTCCATCCTTTTAAAACATTTTTCTGCATTTTGCAAAAATCATGGTGACAGCATTATAGATGCCTTTTCATATGTACACTTTTGGTCTGTTCCATATGTACATCCATTTACTGCATTTCACTTCTGTACATTTAAATTAGACACTCTCTACCAACTTAAGCAAACTAACTTTTGTGTTACCTAAATGACAACTGGTCCACTTGCAAGAAGTTTTTTGCTCTGTTTTAACAATCCACTCCAACGGTTGAATGAAAAATCTCAGCCCAAATATAAAACACTCGGCTAGCCTCTGATGAGCAGCTATGCAAGAAACTGTCCGCACAGAAATCTGAATGCATAATATTCTCAATTGTGATCCTCTTTGCATATGGATGTTCATTAGAAATTGCTTTTGTACAAGCTCCGCCTTCCGTTCACCTCTATAGATGTGACCCCTTTACAAACAAACAGCAATTATGAATTTCCTGAATAAAAAGCCATCAAACTTAAGCCTACCTCCACAATAAGTTGCTGTATATTTAATCCAGCAACTTTGTGATATATTTCATCATTTTTTCATCTTCACTGTCAATTTCTTTAGACCGTCTTGAAACAAATGACCTCACACACTTGGTTCTGAGGTTGATTGTGTACGCTGTGTTTTAAAGTAAGTCATGCCAATTGATCAATGACTGTGAAAGTGAATGATGTGCCCATCATAGTCTAGATGTTTAGGTGCTTCCCTCTGGCAAATGTATGCACATATGAAGTATGCCTTGAAACCATAACAGGCATCTGATTGGAGGATAGGGTGATGTCACCAGTGATGTCTTTGTCCAATTGTCCTTATCTTTTATATTTTGATGCAATCTTTTGTTCTGACCTTTTTTTTAAATTCAACGAAAGCACAAGTTATTTCTTGGAAATTTTTGTCAACACAAAACTTTTCCCCAAAAGGACACAACTGAAGTAACTCAACAAATGCATGCAGCCACAATTACATCAATATGTTTTCCATCTTGAAAGAAAGAAACCGCGGTTCATGATCTTATCTTTTCTCCACAATGGTGGAGACTCCTTGCAACAAGCTATCCAGTGTGTATACACAGAGACGATGCATTCTGCTTGACTGATATTTCCTTCTTCCGTTCATGTAAGCCGCAGATTGTCTCGCTGGGATTAGCACTAAAGCCTTCCCAAAATAAATATTATTTTTTTGAGGAAATCAATTAAACATGTGCTCTTTATGTATCTCTACTGTCCCCAGTGAACCCGAGCAGCCAAGGACATCGATAGATTTTTGTCTCTCTCCCAATCCTATTAGGCAAATCCTAAGAGAGAGCCAGCTAGGGACGCTACACCGCGAATAACCAGGAAGACGAGAAGACAATACCATTTCTCTTTTTTAGGTTTTTTTCTCCTGTACTTCTTTTTGAATTCTTCCCCCTTGCCTGTGGTGATTTTTATCTTGACTGTAGCCGACTACAGTTTTTGATTCATGGACTTATACACTGGGAAAATGTTTGTGTGTATATTTCTTTTAAATATAAATTGTTCAGTTCTGGTACAGGCAATCCTCTGCGAACCCCTAAGGGTCAGAATTCTTAGACAAGGTTTTTTTCTCAACACTTAATCCTGTTTCCTTTAACAAGCCAAACGGTTAAGAAACTATGTTCATGAATTTGCTTCATATTAGGTGCCACTTATTAAAAACATGAGCCAGGAAAAACAGAGAGCAAAAGTAAATCAGCATTCAAATCTCTAAGAAAATTCCTCACTCTTCCTCAATTAATTATATTTGTCTTCTCAAATTTAAGTGTTATCTTTATTTTAGTGAGAAAGTAATGTCATGAACGAATTCTACAAATTTTATTCAGTAATTTTTCACTCCAGAGAAAAAAGCGCACTTGTGACAGAGACCAAAGACAAATATTTTGATCTGCTTTCAGAAGAAGAAAAAAAAAATGAACAAAACCAAGCCCTCTGACGGAAGCCACAGGCCATCCTGAAAAGCTTGTTGACAGTTTGTATTTTTGCTGTTTCCTCTAATCGACCCGTCTGACCTTGGCTGTTTCCTTTAGGGTACATCATTCGGGAAAAAGAGAAAGAAATCCTTTTGCCTGCATCAACAGATGCCCCAGTGAGCAAAGCCCTCATCTCCTTTCCTTCCCTTTCGTCCCCCCCCAACAAACATACTCCCCCAACTCGATCAGGAAGAAAAAAACAACACAGTGACACAATTTGATGCCGCATGACGGCACTGTCAGGGCCGGGCTGGATGCAAAAGTTCCGGAAAAAATTGAATGGTAACCGGGTTAAAAAAAAAGCCAATTGGTTCGTAGAGCATTACTATGTGAACCATGGCCGAGTGACTGAATTAAGTTTAGTTTCAATTCTGCTTGTGTGCGGGTGTGCGGAGGGGAAAGAGAGGGGAGAGTGTTCACTGGGGATAAAAACAAAGGGGGGGTTGTTATTATAATTTGCATCATGATGAAATTGAAGTGCAAACAGCCAGCTCCTGAAATGATCATCTTTCCTAATTTCCTTCGAGCAGCATTGTAAGTTTACACTCTTATCTCTCCTACTGGTCTGTGCCAATCAGCCGTGACGATACAAGCTGTCAAGGGAAAATGATGCATGTAATACACCTTTTTTTTAAAAATTTTTTTTCATGCACATAGGATCAAGTCTCATGGCTCCCCTTCGACGGGTTTCAAAAACTTGGTATCATCACTCAGTATTGAATGTTTATAACCTTTTCTTTCATGAGTGAAAGAAAAACTCGAATTATTTTCATAATACCACCTTAAGGGAGAAAAAGTCCTCTATTTTCAAGTCCAATAGTTCAAGACAAGAAAAAAAACCAGTTTTGGGGGCAAAAACTTCTATATGAAAACGGCACATACATGTACTCTGTGTCATAGCACAAACTGCCTGCATTTCATTCTCATCAGGATGAGATAAGGAAATACACATTTAATACAATGATATGGGTGAGGGGCAAGCGACAGAAAACTCGGCCCCAATAATTAACATGGGTCACACTCCGCTTCCTTCACACTAATCAACTCCAGAATCATATACTGTCCATTTTCTCAAGGGGGGCACCTAATGGCTCCCCCGATTCCAAACACGTCATCCGCCAATCCAATTTTGCCCAGGCTAATATGTCCGCTGTTCCTGCTACACTCACGCTCGTTCACTCGCTGGCTCGCTCGCTTGTGCTGGCTGGCTAATGTACGTGCGTGTGGTACGGATTGGGGGGTAGGGATTGGGTGAACGTGGGTCGGGCACCTGAGCAGGCATTCCCTTGACTAAGCAAGCCGTGCGGTGTGTGACGGACAGCACACTCCTCCATGCAGGAAATCTTAACCGCTGTAGAAAATGTCAAGTAGAATGGTGTAATAACCCGAGTGTGGCTGGCCATATGGATTAGGGAAAGGCATACCAACTCATTGGGCTTCTTGTTTAATAATCATAGCGGTGTTAGTTACTGCTTGCAAATAAAAAAACATTTCGTCAGTCTTCGCATGACAATAGTGCATTTTCGTTCATAGAATGTTCAATGTTTATGTTATTACTGAATGTTTGAAAGTTTAAGTTTAGTAATTTTCTTTCTACATCCCCAATCCTGTAATTTTTGACTGCCTTAGGAACGATATAGTGTATTTTTAATTACTGGCCAATTTGGATTTTGAAACACATGAAAACATTTGATCTAAGAAATGGTCATTACCAATCCAACTGCACTGTGAATAATATGCCTGTAAATTTACCGCACTGAGCCAACATCTAATATGTTTTGTGAGAGAGTTCTGTTTTTACACCTTCTATCCAACTTAACATCCCCAGCCCTAATCCGGCTGCAAATTCTCCCTAGCAATGCAAAGAGACTAGCACCTCGTCACTTTCATTAGATTAAACATTGTTTTTAATATGATTAGTCTGGCGCAGATCATGCCTTTGCTAGAGCCGTTGATAAATGTGTACAGCTAACGGGTGCGTCGTCTTCTGTGCATGCTGGCTCCAGCGTAATTTTGTTAGATGCAGATGGGGGAAGATGAAGTCATGAGGCTGATGGACTTATATGCTTGTTTCTCCTTAAAAAATCCATAGAGTCTACATGAGAAATTCCCAAACTGAGCTCCTTTATCCTTGCGGTTGCAAGTGATTAACATGTACACTGAGGACTGCATTCCTACTCATGATGGTCACTTGAGTGGACCTTAGAAGTCTGATAAATTTGTTATGCCTCCTTTCAAAAAACTATTCCCTGTAAACTTTGGCTATTTCTAAATTAGCAAAGCTGTCAATGAAACTTCAACTCCATACTTCAAGTTAACATGCTTCAATTTATTAACTCCTTTAGTATGACATGTCTCCCTTTTGATGAGGCATAACCATAGTTAATATCACATTGGTTGTATTAATTTCCTAAATGTTGCTATATCACAAACAAAAAAAGCAAAATACAACGATTCGTTTTAGCATGCCCCCAACATTTGGAGGGGGAGGGGGAGCAAAGGCTGGGCAGGAATTATTGGGATGGGCACAGATGGAATTTGAAACTAACCAAATAAAACTAACCAAATCAGGCTTTGACCCAAATTTGCAGTGTACTGTGTTTACCTGGAGAGAAAAAAAATTGGTAGTATAGTCTGGCTGTGTAAAATGAACATACAAACTCTAGCAATATCATTAACAGCCACAAAAAAACAGCATATGGTTTGCACCACAAATCAATTTCTTGCAGAAAATACAGCTGATGAAAAAACTGTGAGGAAAGTCAACAAGGACTATTGTGTGCTCGCGCATCTAAAGTCAACAGAGAAGTACATGTAGGCAAACTGACAATTTGGACAAATTACATGCACACCTGCTTCTTGAGCTGAATCAGTGTTAAAAATCCTGAAGAGAATGGAGGCATTTGTGTGTAAATCAAGCTTTTCAATTCAAATTATAAACATGTATCGCAAACACAAATGAACAGTTATATATGTAGCACAAAACCCTTGGCTATAGTTCATTGAACGTGGACTACTTGAAGTCATGTCAAGTTGGTTATTTTCATGCATGTTGAAAACACTTGCAAGCAACCTATCTGCAGACCTGCCAACCTTGCTGTACTCCTTCCTTAGGTCAGGTATTACCACACAATAGATTAAAAGGTATTTTGTGGTAATGCCTGACCTCAGGAAGGAGTAAGGCATGTTGGCAGGTCTGTATCTGTTTAAATATTCAGCACTCTCGCCAAAATCCACACTTTTAACTTTGTTTAAAAAAAACAAATTGATGTGTTCAGGCTACATGTACATTTATATAAATACAAACTAACTGTACTTTATCTGAGCAAAACACGCTTAACTGCAAAGTCCCTACTGGATCGATGGGTTTGGCTGTATGGAAGTGCGCCTCCCAGCGCTAATGAGCTTGCCCAGAAGTTGTTTTGTGTCCAGTGGCTGGGCCATTGAGTGTGGCTGTGTTGTTAAACAAACAGTCAATACTGGCAATTTACTGGGGGAGATCAATACCTGACTGGCCCAATTCCTGGGCAACAAAGATGTCAGACAGTCGTAATCCCGTTAAACCACCCCTGCCATTGTGGCAGAATTGATCAGCCAAGGGATTAATTAATTCTGAGCTGACACTGCACAAAACTTTCTTTGGAAAGGGGTGCTGTATTTGGAAATCATCATCATCATAAGCTAAGCGGGTCCCACACATACACTGTAATAGTGAGTGAAGCACAACCTTCTTTGAATAATAGATTAAAGACTTAAGCAACTTCAAGAGGCCTGGTACATTAATCAAATAAACAGTGAAGGACAGAGCACTGTCAACTCTTGTAGCATATGTCATTTCAAACATTCAAATTAAGTGGAAAAGATTCTACTCTGGAATGTTTTAACACTGGGTTTCCTTAAAAACTGTTCTTTCTGAATTTGGTTCTTCCACTGCAGTTACACACTTCTGCACCATTGTACAATTAACAATTGTGAATCTTGCGAGCTTCAAAATCTTTTTTCACTTAAATGAAGTACAAGTAATGAACTTTCAGACTGAAAGGTCCTTGATCAAAGAAGTGTATTTCTTCTCACAGATGTAACCTAGCACACAGTCCTGCATCATGTAAGTAAACCAGGTCACAAGTTAAATTCTTGCAGCCAAAACCCAACAATGGCAGCCACCATTTAAGCCGGGGCACAGTAACTCTATAATCTCATGAAATCCAGCAGCGTCATTGTGAAGTTACAGATTTCCTAATAGCTTCCAACACCAACGAAAAACTCTCAGTACAAAAAAAGTTCAATGGCAGCAGGCAGCACTGCTCAGATTTAACCAAGTATCATTCACAAAAGATCAAACCTACAACCCCTTCCCCCCAAAAAGTCGAAGCCACTCGGGTGGCAAACACCCTTTCACAAACGGTCATTCAACTACTCACTGAATCGTGAGCTCCATTCAGCTCCAAAAGACATATTTTGCAAAAAGCCAGACGAAGAATAATGGGGAAGAAAGAAACTGCAGCACAATGCAAACCTCTGGACCAACGCATAACATTGAGAAATGGTTGGCTGCTGAGCAATTTTTTAAACACCATTTGTGTGGAATTATTCAGTTGTGAAAGGCAACCAGTGGCTAAACTAGGGTGTGAACAAAACCAGAAAATCTAAAAAACTCTGTTGACTTGGCTCCGCAGGAAACTGGGTCAGCAGGGTCAGTGAACAGAGTGTATCACTGGTTCGGTATCGCGCACCCGTTCCATAGTGCAGCTTTTTAGCCGTCTGAACAACAAGAACAAGGAAGTACATTCTCAATGCTTCACAAATTTAGCAAATTATCTGAAATAGACCAACCGAATTAGAGCAAATCTGAGTTGTTGATATTTTTTTAATCTGAATCTGCTAACACATAAAAGAAATCATTTTCACATTTTCTATTTCCACAGCTCATTGATAAGACAGACCCACAAGTTGCAGTTATGGTGAATTTTCCAGATGATTTAACACATGTCCAAAATATTTTCAGCAGCAAATTTTATTTAACTTGATTTCAGATATACCTGAATGTTGAAACAAGTTAGTCATAAAAATAAAGAACAATTACGTCTTTGGGTTCCTCAACTATCGAAATCATGTGAAGAGAAAGCTTTCTTGGCTTAAAAGAAGGAAAGTATTTGTTGCATCCAGTCAGTCTGTGCCACTGACTACAGCTGTTAGGAGGTTGTTAAAGAAATGCAGGAAAACGAAAACGAACTGATCATCTTCCCCAACCATAGGCCCTTTGAATGCAGGGGATTTGGTTGGCCAATTCTCCCTATCCAACATGTCCATCGGACATCCTCAGATGATGACGAAAAGAGAGAATAAAGAAGTACCAAAGCCGACCCCCCAAAGAAAAATCAGCAAGCATTGGCTTAAACAGCACTGGCGGGGATTATTTAGACAGCTAGAGTGCTTAAACCATCACACCCCTGGCAGGACAAACAGCGCTAGATCCTCTACATTTTCCCCTTCTCTTGAGATTTCACTGACAAGCGATATGCAAATCTGTTAGCGTGTTCATGGCACTGTCTTTCAAACAAAGTCCCACGACCACAAGAACTTTTCTTATTAAAGAAGAAGAACGTGCATAGACCATTTGTTGGTGTTTCTGAGGTATCACCCCATAAAGCAACTGAATACAACATTGGAGAAACAAGACAATGAGCTAACAACCATTATGACCGATACTCACTGAAAATTCACAAACATGAACACCCCATTCATGAAAATCCTCTCATGGGAGTCATTTGGAAGTTGAAGAGTCTGCAAACATGGCCCATGCAAGTGTAGAAAATAGGTAACTGTCCTGGCCAGCTTATTATTGGGAATGGAAAGGAACTGCATGCATAAACAACCACAACTTATGTACAAGTTAACTGTACTCTTCAAGAAATTTGACCAATTTTGAGTTTAAAAGTTTGAGTGTAAAATGTTGGCGCTGGAATCAGCCTGTGCTACCGGTATACATGTAATTTGTACTTGTAAGCAACACCAGCAGGATAAATGGCAAAAAAACAGGAAAAGTTGAAGAAAGTCTTCTTTCAGTTCATCCTATGCAGGTATTTTCTTCTTATAAACCTCCAACTGGGTTAAAAAGAAGGTTACTCGCTAATTAGACCTCTTGGTTGTTCCCTGTGGATATAAATGAGACGTTGAAATTGGATATTTTATAGAGGGAAAAAGGCTCCAAAGACTCCACAAGCCATGAGTCAGACAGGTGCAGCCAAGGTGCCTACAGTGCATTGCCTGCTATCTGGTAGACCAATGTTCATGTACATGTATATGTACTTCATTATCAACCATAAATCATAAAAAATTATAAACCAACACTGTTTGATCCAAACAAAATCTTTATAATCTGAGAAAAAAAGGCAATTGCCATGAGCTTTCAGGAGGGGAGTCTTTCAAAACTGAAGTTTTAATCTAAGACCACAAGGAAAAAACAAGTATAAAACAGGCTATGACTGCTTGAAATCCTGCTTACATGTAAGGTGTATCAATTTGAAATGAGTGGAGACAAGAAATAACTAATAAGTATGTCTCTACACAAATTCCCCTTTGAAGGAGGAAGATAAAGGTCACAGTTCAATACCAGAAACTAAACACTCTCCAGTTGGGATTATTGGTTTTACCCCAAAAAGAATGCAGTTTTGATGGCGGGCTTGTTTGGCAGGAGACAAACGTGGCAGCCTTTGCAGTGTTTATTTGTACAAGCTAAGTGCACATGGTATCCCCTACAGGCAAAGGCATGACAATTTTGTGAAAGGATTAAGTCTATTAAAAGAAAAGAAACAATGTGTAGCAAACAATAATTCTGGTCGGCCTACCCAGTCACTGAAACTGCCACAATGTATGAGTTCCTTCAAATTGAAAATCAAACCCTTTTTATTTGAATGGCCTTGATCAGTACACAAAGGAGCAACAGATCCAAGAAGCTCAAAAGAATTGTTTGGAATCAAATTTACTATCATGATTGAGTTCATAATGACTGCATGACATCTTTGACTTCATTTTTTGCAGTAAGAAATCCTATTTCAACAAAAGAAGAAATCTGTAAATCCAATATTCCTTTTCAAGCTGAAGCTTAGTTTGGAGCTTCTCAACTTCAACTCCCCAACTTTGGAATCTTTTTTCCATGTATTGGCAAACATTGCTTCTCCTGAGAGCAGAAGTACTTTTCTTGTGTTTATTTGGACAATGACATATACAGTATACAGCCAATTGGGTGGTCCAAGTGCTGTGGTTCTAGTTGTCTCTGTGCAGCCCACCATGAGATACACATGCACCACAGGGCCACCCTGCTGATATTTTTTGAACTCGAACTTGTGGTCAAACTTGTTTACACATTTTGGTTGAAAACCTCCTGACTAGCACCACTGTGCACTACAGTTAATTAGCCATGGTCTGCATGCAAACAGCACAAACAGTCCAGTCAATTCATTCCATGTTTGATAATGAAACAGGTGTACTAAACATGTCCAACTATTTACTTTACAGCTTGTTGGGGACAACATGTACACAGAGTAGACTATTGCTGGACACAGTCATATCTTGCTGCAACTGCAAATCATTTACATGTAAAACAAACAAAACCATATTAAAACTAAATTTGTTAATGGCTGTGTGTCTGCTATCAGGGTTTTCCAAATAAACCCTGGTACGATTACAATCCATTTAGTAGGAACACTAATTCCTTGATGAATGGTGTCCCCCCCACACACAAAAATTCCACGATCAAACCCAAGGGGTCATCCCCTACATTTACAGCTGACCACAAAACAGTGCTAACTCCAGTTCACCCAGGCCAGTGGCCTGCCATTCTGTCAGTCAACAGTTTGGAGATTGACCCCACTGTGAGGACACTGTTGATCATCAGCTTTAAAAAAGTCATGAATGGAGGAGAGAAACAAACCTACACCAGGCAAACAAACATGGCCGCTGGGAAGGGCTCCTTGACAACTGCAATGGAGGCCAGATGCTGTAGTGCTTTTTAAAAGCTGCTTCTGTGCGTCTGTGTGTAAGTGTATGTAGTGGAAGTGGTGTGTAAACTGTGGTAAAACTATTCACAAACACAGTGCGGGAGAGCCCAGAGCAACCACGGACCTGAGAAAGTTCACTTTGAGCAACGACAAAAACAGAAGTCCTCTCTGTCAGACTGAGATGCAGTTGTAATACTATGCAAACAGTGCAACGTCAACTCTTTCCACTTTTCCCTTTAAAGGTATGGCAGGTTTTATACTCTGAAAATAAAAAGACAAAATCATCTCCTGAACAGGGGGAAATTTGTCAACAGATAATAGCTGGTGTGCACTACATCTTACAAATCCAAATTTAGTTGCATTACAGCACAGGAAACGTAAATCTGTGAGGCACAAGCACTATATTCTGTTGGGAGTCTGTAAATATGCAGAAAAGCTGGCATTTGAATATGGTATGGGTGTAGAAATATACCAGTACTTGGCAAGAAGCCTATCATTTAGTTCATGGTCAAAATAAAATAGGATAAGCTGGTATGCATTTTTTTCCTACACATCCGTGCAAACCCCGAACTGAGTTTTCAATACTTCAGCAAGCAGGGATTATGTAACTGATAACTGCATGCTGCACACTACGAATTTTATAGCCTCCAAGAATAAATTCAGCAGACAGATTTGGAGAAGCTTGCGTGAACTGGGAGAAATCAACTTAGTACCATCATAAACTAGGGTTCTGCACATATTACAAGCGGACAGAGATAAATCTGTGTTCATGCACAGCTCCAGTGAACTGCAACATCATGGTGAAACCTGTAAAGGTCTTGGGATGCACATACATACATACATGTACATAGAAAGTGATGTGCGGTTGTTTATAATTTTGATCCATGCAGGCAGTGGTCATGCCTCAGGAACCCCACTTATATTTTTATGAGGGTGGATCGCAGCTCTAACATAACTGTGCAGGCTGCTTATTTTTTCCCTTAATATATTAAATATGGCAAGATATCCACGCATGAATGGATACAGGACAGAAAAGGAAATACCACTAGTGTCATTCTATTTTTTTTTAGAATTCACTGGAAAATTCCCTTGTTTATATTTCAGATGAATACAGGTCGAAAATGTCATCATTTTTGTCATCGTTTAAAGCCTTTTTTGGGCTACTCAAATCCAAGATAAAAAAGGAAAACAAATTCTGACTCCAGTCAGAAATGAAAACTGCTTTTGTCATTGACACGTGCCACGGTGCATCCGTCCAAATGCATATCATCGTTTGTTGGCTTCATGTAGTCGTTGTATAGCCCTCAGGGCCTCCCACACCTATCCCAGTGTTTGTTCATATCCCCTGCCTCATTTGAGCCCCAAAAGCTGGCAAGATCTACGTAAAAAAAGCCAAGTCTCCTAGGTCCTGGGAAAAAAAAAACCCAGAGGGGTTAAACGGGGAGAGAGAGGGAGAGAGAACGCTCTATGAAGCAACTGAACCAATGAGCCAGGACAAATTTTGCCCCCGCACTGGAAACAGTCCGATACAGGCACATCGAGAGAGCAACCAAGCGAGGATTTCAAACAACGCCTCAAGTTTATTAGACACTTGGGTAGTTGAAAAAAGATAAAGAAAATTTTTACAGAATAAGGGGGAAAAAAATTTACCCATTCATGATATGTGTATTCAAAGGGTGTAGGGTCACTGCCCGCATGGCACGTCACTGTCTGTTTTTTCAAGATTTGCAAGCTTGAGCAAATCTACGACAAAAAAGCGAAATGCAGCACTCTGCTGTGACTAAAACAGAGACAAGATGAGGGAAGAAAAAAAGGCTGCGGCAATTATACAGCATATTAGCGTTAACTGCTCCAGGGGATCAATAGGGAATGCTTGATGGTGGCAGCGACTTAAGGAATGATTTTCCTTCCCTTTTCTGAGATTTTTTTTCTCCTTTTGTGGTTTGGTCCCCCTCTTGTCAAGCCTTGTATTGATCTAAGTGAGCGTTGCAACAGGCAGCTGTAACCATAACGGCACATCCCCACGCATCATCCCGGTATTTACTCAGTATCTTTAATGAAGACACTGATGATGCTGGGTCATCGCCGAGCACTTAAAAAGGAACCTTTCGGAGGAAATTAAATTGTTCATTTTGTTTCTCAATTCACGTTAATTTTTATCCATCATCCTTGCTGCTCCCCCCATTCTCTCCTGGGTACTTTGCTTTTTTTCTTTCTCATCTCTTCTTCTCTTCCTTTTTTGTACCTCTTCCCGCGCGCTTGTCAGGTTGGACCGCAAATTAAGAAAGCAAAGTTTCAGGAAATCTGGAGTGCAGCCACATGGATAAAAGGATCAATAGAGACAAGATTAATAATTTAAGGCTCTTAAAGGGAGCGGTCATTGGAGGAAGGCAGGGAGAAAAATGGAGTGCAACCTGACATAACAACTACAAAAAAACCGTTCACTTTACCAAGGACTTAAAATCAATTTAACACTTTGTATGTTTCAGAATTGACTACTCTTACACACAAAAACTTTTGCTTTTTTTAATTCTTAACGTGCGAAAGCAGACAAGGAAAAGCTCATGTAATTTAAGAGTTCATCATATATTCCACACAATGGATGTTTGAATTTCCTCAACAACAAATGTAGGAAAAAACAGCTTGACTAACTACTAAAATTTCAAGCAAGACAATATGCATAGGATTCTCTTAAATTGTTCGTGCAAAATAACTTGCCTTTCAGAGGATACCAAACACCCTTATAGTGTTTTGCCTCTTTCCATCAAACAAGAAAAACACTTTTATAGGTTACAACAAAGGAAATAACCAGACCTAAATGATGCAACAAGGAAATATACCCCTCCTAAAATACTAATAATAATGAAATAAAAAAAAAATCTGCAAGTGTGAGTCATGTACGTGCATGCATTAGGACGTTGATTCCTTTTGTCTACTGCAGCAGAGTTAAATATTAATCCTATAACATACCTCCCGGTTTCGCTGGTTGCATTCTGTGCATATCGGACTTTGCAATCAATGCTAATGCAATCTAAGGGTCTCAATAATAAATGACTGTTTTCTTGCGTGTTTTAGGCTCCGGTTGTTTTCCTCCCACCCCCCCCACATGTTATTATTCCTCATGCAACGTTTGCATCTTCCTTATTTTGGACTGTACCGGCATGAGCCTCGGTTGCACTGGCATGAGCCTTTTTTTTTTAAGAGTTAGAATTCCACACATAAAACAGTACATCAAAGAAGTTCAGCAATGTGAAACTGAAAGGCCGAAACAACCAGCAAACATGAATTAATTGGTACATTTCAATCCTACCTGCTTCCATTAATTTTGGGTAACAGTGTGGAACAGGGTAATTAGCAATATTTGTTTGGATACCAGCAACAATGATTTTCATATTTTGAACAAGTTTATGGGTTAGTGCATTTCTCTGAGAATGGCCATGCCACTGAACACAGGTCTTTTTTCCCTTTACATTGAGGATGCTACACAAGAATATTAACACCATGGTGTTTCATGACGTTCTCTCAGTTTGCTCTCCCATCTTTGTCACACCCAAAGCTTTCGGAGATGCATGCAATAATTAACAGTTACTCAGAGCGGCAATGCCCAGGGCCTGTGTTTTCACAAGCTATGTTCAACATCCAAGCAAAATAACATTTTCTCCAATTATTAGCAGGAAATCTTGTGTTGTTCTTATGGGGTGTGCTACCCCTCTCCCCGGCCAATATTAAACTCCCTGCAACGGACCGCCGCTGGTCAGGCATGACTCTCCTTTGCGCCTTGGGTACCACAGTGGATATATAAGCAAGGAGGGGACAAAAACAACAACATCAGCGCACAAAATCTCAACACAGTTTCCACAGGGTTTTTCTCCATAACTGCCATCATCCCCCCCCACACATCTCTTTTTCCTTTCATCCCATCTCTGTCATTTCGGCTAGCACTCACACAGTCACTCTAGCCCCAGGACGGCCTGAAATAGATGCAGTCCGATCTTTTTAATTCGACATGAAAAGCTATTGGAACAATTTTGATGGCTATTATTGAGGAGTGCTGGCGGGCAGGCTGTGTCGCCGGCGGCAAACAGCGGAGGGGCCGCGGCAGCTCAGCTGGCTTTGATGTGCGGCCAATAACGCTGGTCGCCTCTTCCTTCAGACCAGCTGGTTCTTGCCCGCCAGCCCCTCAAGCGGTGTCCAAATGAGAATCGTTTCCTGGCTTGAAATCCTGCCCAAGGTTCCTCACTGCTTTCTCATACAAATTTCCAGCAACCAAAACTCCCTCTGCGCGCTGGAAAAGCTCGGATAGGCAGATGGTTGGGGCCACAAGTGGAAGTATTTTGGCAGTCACACTGAATTCAAAGTTAGCATTCTTCTCCCCCCCCCACTTCGCTTTTGCTGGATGAAATCATTAGCAGTGGTCCACCAGCACATTTTTGTGAAAGGCACACCGGGCCTGATTGATTCTGTGTAATTGTCTCACTGATTACGCCGGCTGACACGACCATTTGACGAAGCTTCCCCTGTCTGCATCTGACATGCCGGTTTAGCGGGTAACTCGCTAATCTGGCGGGCAATGGCTATCACTCTTCATCTGGGCTGAGGGCAGAGATGGCGATGCGCACATGACATTTTTATTTCAACCCGTCTGCATCAATTGCACACTCTTACATGTGTCATCCCCCCTTCTGTAGAGGTATAATGCGCGGTTGTCCATGAGCAGCCTTTGGGTGTCCATGGTGAAACAATAAAATAAACATCTCCATTGATTTAATACAGAAATATGTAGGTCCATAATCTCACTGATAAGCTACATAGTACAACTCCTTAATGTAATTAATGTTTTGACATGACTCAGACCATTCTGCAAATCCTTGAGTAAACAAAACTGAAGCATAAGCTTAGAAAACTGCAAATTGTGCATAGAAATTAGAAAAAGCCTTGTACATGTAGTGAAACCAGGTATCCTATTTACCCTAACTGCCCAAGCACTGTTAATGGTATCGCCTCCCTCGTCACACTAACTTCAACACTTTGAAATCAAACTCCTACATGTACCTTACAGCACCCAATCACACAGACTCCAACAGTACTCTTACTGCAACAGTATCCAATCACACAAACTTCAACAGGTCTTTACCTGTGTGATTTTGTTTGATTGGGTACAGCAAGCCCATTGCACAGTACAAACAGTATGAACAGGCAGTACCAAATCAACTCGCACACCATCATTCTGCATATCCATCCCCAACTGCTGAGATCTTTATGGTGAGCTAATGGCAGTTGTCCTTGTTGTGGTAATTATTAAATAATATTACATACTTACCATCTCAATGGGAAGCTTTCTATCATTACATTATCTTTAAAATAAAATATTCAACTGATGCAATTTCCACCAACCGGGCTAAACATAACATATGAAGCAAGATCCGAGACGGAGAGAAACCCCACCCCCCTGCTTTGTGTTGGTCAATGTCTCCCTGGAATCTGAGGAATTCTTTTTAAACATCTACAACGCATGTGTTAGATAACAATAGTCTAGAGTGTGTATAGCATTGGACATGTTGGGGAGGTACTCCTCAGTCTCATTTCATGCTGGATATAAAACACATACATGTACTTGGGTGGTGCATGGATATTTTGCAAATAATATCCCCTCATTTAAAATTCTTGATGGTGAAAAAGTGAGAGGGCCACAGTACCCATTCAGCCAAATTCAACAGGGTAATGCCTTGCACGTACCTATTTAGTCAAAATCCAACACCATATAGCAAGTTCCCAGTACCTAATTCCACAAATTCAAACATCTCACTGGTGTTGGAGTCTGACTGGTTAGAGATTGTTGGGGTTAATTAAAGTACCACCATGAAGCTATAAAACGGACCACCAAAGGAAACTTAACCTCAAAATTGAAATAAAACAGCACACCAGAAAAAAGCATCAAGCTTGCCAATTCCATCTCTTCCAAACCACTCAGAAACAACCTTTTGGATACAAATGTGATGTTTGCTTCTAAAAGCAGTCCACGCAACTTGGTTTTTGTTTCAGAGTTTCTCTCCGAAATCCTCATCAAACCTTTCTCTTTCCTTGTCTGAAAGGTTACTTAGTCATTTTTATAGTCGATTTTGAGTACTCAGATTTGGAAATGGGAACCGGTTCCTATCAACAGTCGAGTGCTTGGGGAATAGATTTGATGCAAAACTCTATAAAGCCCAAATTTTTACATGTAAATTGCACACAACTACAATTAAGAAAAAAACTAAATTCAAATCCAGCACAGACGGCCACACCTCATGTCTGACTGTGATACTGTCACTTCACATGCATCCTTTTTTGTTGCTATTCATGTTCCACATTCTGAATCACTGACGAGTTTTGCTTCACTCTTCTGAGGAAAGCTGGGCCCATCAAGTGAGCCATTATCATAAGAAAGGTGTCATTAAAATGGGGGTTACGGTCTGCAAGCAAAAGGCACATTGAGCTCCCCGCGCCTAGTTGAGTCGCATAAGCAAATGCCTATTACCACACAAATTGCGAACACGGTCATTAAGACAATAAATAATAGATGCTATTTCCAGACATGCACTGAATTTGGCCGGAGGAATTGAGCAGTGCAAAGCTGTTTTTTTTATTATTATTTTATTATTCTAGCAAATGTTTGGATGAATATAATTGTTGGTGCACAAGACAAAAGGCCGTTAAAAAATGGAGAAAACCTCTGTGGGGGTGAATGGGCAATCAACGAGACATGGCTAGAATTGAAGTGGGTTGCCAGCTCTGTGGCAATGGTGACAAAGCCAATTCTGGCGAATACTGCCTACAAGGCAACTATTAATGTATGATCCTTTCTTGACAAAAAAAACAGCAAAATGGTGACTTAACGGTCACAAGAGAGGGCACTCTATGCCAAAACCCCTACCCCCCCATCAAACCTCAAAAATCAAAATTTCATCCATCCCAAACATCAACTTCCAGAAGGACTGGAGGCTGGCCACCAGTGCAATCACCAGCTCCCCTTTTAGGTCATCCCTTTATAAGAGTCCAAAACTGCCCGAAAAATCCTGATCACTATCTTTGGACATCTTTTGTCCCGACAAAATCCCCTGAATATTACACAGAGGCATTCTTTCATTTTTTTACCTTTTCTTAATAGATGGACCAACACAAAACTGATTTCCACATCTGGGCATTTCCTGGCATCTTTTTTTCTTTCTTTTTTTCCTTCTGTGTGACTCGAACCCAGATCACTATCGGAGGAAATCTTTGTGTTGTGAGGCAATTTTCTTTTTCCATCCCTCTGTGTGCCTCTCTTGTGGCCGGAGATTACCGATTGCACGCATCTTATCTTCGCACTGCATCAGTTATCACCAGTCGGTCTTTTGTTTGCTGCTGAAGAGGAGGTGGGTGTGATACAAGGGAAGATAGGCCCCAGCAGGAAACCGGGGTGCTGGTTCCAGGCAAAATTGTCAGTTTTCATTAATTTTCTTAAGGACCACTTTTGGGCAGGCCCTAAAAAAGACTGGTAGGTGGCTCTATCGAGTAAGCCAGTTATTACTACCCCTAGTTCATTATCTCACATGGACCATCATTCATTTGGTGCGTAGCTACATTAAATAAAAGGGGAAAAAAGATCTTTTGATTGTGATTCTCATGGCACTTGATAGTGTTTCTATTTAGCCAAAATACCCCAGGCTGTGTGTAAGGTTTGACTCAGTAACAATCTGTCTGTGATTCCTTGATGGCATCTTTGATGAGAAACAAACTGACAGCACAACTATTGGCTTATTATACAATCAGTATCTTTTTCATATGCTTTTCAAAAAACTTTGTCAATTGTAACGTCCGAGTTTGTAAACTTCTTTTTTGTTCAGTTCAAAGCAAAAAACATTCAAAACTCACAGTGCAAAAGCTGCAAAGATAGTGATTATCATCAAAATTCTTTTAATTGGAAAGAATGATAACAGGTCAGCTCCTCTGAGATTGAACCAAAATGCTTCTTAAATGGGCTTTGTAGAATCATTCATATAGAAATATTGTAACAATTGTAAGGCACGTACAACTTACAAGTCAAGAAACACAGAAGTGTAATGACAATCCAGCCAATATGCCACAGCAAGTTCCATTTTACTTGCCCCTAAAACAACAAAAGCAAGTTACCTGCAATATTGTGCTTATAATAACACCTCCCTTTATCAGAACAAAAAAAAAGAGACACTTTTTTTTATTAAAGCAACACATGAAGTCAGGAACATTTGTTCTTTGAACAAACATGCCTGAAGCGTTATTCCTCCCCGAAATAGCATCTGAAATAACTCCCTCCCCCTCCTAAAAAAAATTGTTCCAACACTTTGTAAGCGACCCCCAGTTGCTGACCTAGTAATAATGCCCCATCATCCAAGGTTGAACCCCACGAACCCAGAACCTTTCCAATGCTGCAATTTTTCTCCCTTTTTTTCCTTTGCATAGAATAAAAGCGTAAGCCAAACTCTGCCTGCAGGGTCCTGCAGATGAAATTTCAGAGTGTGTCTAAACTTCACGGTGTACACAGTGCATGGACATGTAAATAGGAGCTCCCAGGCATTTTGGAATATATGAATTTTTCCTCTAAACACATTTCA
Source organism: Acanthaster planci (assembly GCF_054643075.1). NCBI lineage: Eukaryota > Metazoa > Echinodermata > Asteroidea > Valvatida > Acanthasteridae > Acanthaster > Acanthaster planci. Next base: position 10,527,911 of record NC_141787.1, read on the forward strand.
AAATTAGATTTGCCGGAGAATGTCCGAAAACATGAGGGGTGACGAGATTGAATTATCAAAGTTAACTCTTTGTGAAGTGTTTCAATTTTCCCTCACTCAGAAGTTTTTTTCTTGCAAGGAATACTTTTTCAAAAGAAAAAATCAAGCAATTATTGCTTTAGGGTGAAATAAGTGTCTAACTGTTCTAAATCCAGTATCCAATTGAAGAATTTCAAATAAATTAAAGACATCAAAATCATTCAAATGTAGAACAGACAAATGCAGGTCTGTGGTGAAATACCAACATGATTTTCAGGCCTTCACACAATTGTGTTCACAAAACAGCATCATAACTGAAATTCATTTTACTTTGAAAAGTCACCACGTTTTAGCCGATGATTAACTTCCAAATGACACTGCAGGGCAAACCACACCGCCAGCTAACCAGGGAAAACATGCCAGACAAAAGATGGAGGTCATTTCATGTATTCAATTTTGGCCCATTAAGGGAAGGCTGTGCACAGAAATCCACTGTGCACTGAAGTTCCTTTAAAAAAGCACACTCCTCATGTCTCAATACTAGGGGTGACCCCTGCAGCATTATTTGCTCTGGATAAGTGAGGTGGGGGGGGGATTGTGGTCCCAGACAGGGGTACATGACTGGGGGACCTGGTGTGTGTCTCCAGTGGGGAATGTTGCGGTTCAGCCTGGCAGAGGGACTGCTGACGGGGTGGAAAATAACTGCAGCATGGTCAGACTCAAAAGGCAATGGGGAAAGGGATAACTTCTACTATTGGAAAGAAAACTCAGTCAATTCCCCATAACTTTCTGCAATGCCATTCTAACTTAATGACGGACCTATGGTGGTGCTCTCCATCAAATAATATCAGTCTTGGTTGAAACTTTTTTTTTAAAAAGAGAGCATTTCAAGCCAAAATGTCTTAAGCCTTAAGTTGAGCAAATGCTGGCTGTGTTTGAATGAGATTCGAGGGGCCGTGCTGATGAACTAAACATACATTGCCAAAACAAAATTCATAAAAAGTCTTATGGTAGACATTTTCTACAAAGAACTACGTAATGAAAAAGGTTTTTGTTCTAATTGCAACTCCCCATTTCGTCTGTGTTTCATTATCATGCGATTTGCCTTGTCAGACACAAGATAGAATCCCTTTTGGGACATGAAAAGGGACACGATTACCAACTTTTGTATAATTTGTTAGAGATTCCTTTGGAAATTCAACTGAATCCATCAAAATCTACTCCAATTCTAGGCAATGTTTGCTTGTCAGTCTTGGTAATCAAAAAATATGATCCACAACGCAAAGCCAGAAATGGTTGTTTTCCAAAAAATTCCAATGGACACACAAAAGTTAACTGGCAGATGTGAAGACGGTTGTCCCCTCAGGAAACAAAGAGAACAAAAGCAGAACAAAAAAGGTCAGTACAAAAAATAGCTACCAATCTAACCCCCCTCATGGTCTGAGATCCAATATCCCACATGGACAGGACACTCCCTTCAGGAGGAAATTTTGTTTGCAGCCACCCTCTTTCCTGTCCCCCATGATCCCCCTTAATATCCCCCTCCTGCCTGCCCATTGCCCCTTTTCTTCTGGGTAAAGCAGCTTCTCCAATAATAACAAATACCTCAGGCCTAATGAGGGGGCTGGGCAGAGGGTTAATCCCCTGGACTGATTGATTGGGACCAGAGAGAGGTTTAACTGTTTGGGATTATGTAATCCACTGGGTCTGTCTGGCTCATTAGGAGGTCAGGACCTGACTGAGAAAAGACACCAACAAGTGCTCCTCCCTGCCAGTTTGGGGAATCTTTGAGATTTCACAACTCCTGAAACGGATTGCCAGCCAAAAACTTTGATGTAGTGTTAAGGTCCACTCATCCACACTTCCTTCCTCCATGTTCAAAGCAAGTGGGGTGTAGGATAAGGTCCACATGATTTTGTTTTTTGTCTTGTTTTTTGTTTTCAGATAAAGGTCAACATCATGAATTCTCAGAACTTAAAGTGTACACTCTTTTTTTTCAAATCAGATCTACACATACATGTAACACAATCAGATTTTACCCAGTATGTACCAAAGGAGAAAAGTGCACCTGTTAATACCTGTTAATTTACCCATAGAGCAAGGACTACGCGTTATGCTATACCTGAAAAAAAAGATCTAGAAATACATTTGACACCAGTTCAAACAAAAGCAAAATTTTCCCATTCCATAACCTTTGACTTGACCCCATCCTCACTTCTGTGAAAACCAATGCCACTGGTTATCCCACAGGGTTGCCCACAACATCAGGAGTGTGAAAGCATGAAAAAAATATGGCCTCATTTTGGGGTCAGATGTCAGCAGCCCAGACATAGTTAATGACACCAGGTCCCAGCCAGCCCATAAAAACTGCCCATACCAGCCATAATGTTTTATGGGACAGCTGCACACCTTGGTTATGTCCAGCCCATGCTTTCTTGGTTACATCTCTGATCACACTTCCACCAGTCTTTGCCATGCACTTCAATAGCAAAAAAATGAAAAAAAAAAACAAAAAACCGAGCAAAATCACTAATTTATCAAATCGCATTAAACCACATGCACACTAACATGAAAGCCCTGCATGTCTTTATCGCTGTATACATGTATCAAAGGCAACTGAGTATCAAAATAACAGTTGAAAACTCTGAAATACAGGTTTTAGACCTCTAAATTTAACAGTTCACGTTAAAGCTCTTTGAGCAATTTTAATTTTCAAATGATGAATTTAATTGAGAAATGTACATGTACACATGTATAACAAAAATGCAGGCTCCTTTAAAAAAGATTCAGTCAACAGTCACAATAAATAAGTAATCCACAATACTGCCTTAATTTAACCCTCTTATGCAAAGATACATTCTTGACACAGTGTCGTATCAGTCAAATTTCCCATATGTGTCTATATACAAGGGCAAATCATGTGGAAGGAATTTTTTACTGTTTTTGACGGTTACAGCAGAAGGAGGGTTTTAAAAAGGCATTTTTGTTAAAAAGAAATCTGTCCCTGAGATGGTACGCACATAACTACAAAGACAACAAAGTAACAAGTGATAATAGCAGGAAAATGCACCACATCTCAATTCCAATCTCTGGTCTCTTCAGCATGTCTACCAACTCTCCAGTGGAGCACAAGTTAATGACTTAATGTTTTAAAGGTCCCCAAACTACTACAAAGCAGCATATGTGCACAGGGGAGGTTTTACTAGTGTATGTGAAAAAAAAATCACCCCCAGTCTGTCAGTGATCTGTGATAGACAAAAAGACAGGAATTGGCCTTGGCTCTGTCACATGGCTCAGTAAACCCAGAGGTGCTAACTAAATTACACATGTAAATCTACAGATTACGGAATCTCTGCATCTGAAAAGAGCAGATGACAAGTGATGTCAACATGTGACTGCATGATTGGTATTTCTCATCCAGTTTTGGCACGCAAAATCAAATCACTTTTCCCGCGATTTATTTGCCACTTTGGCTGTCATTTTGTTTGGGATGAATTAAAAAAAGAAAAAAGGAAAAGTTGCATCAGTGCCAGTCATTCTGTTAATCCCTCCTTGTTAGAATTGCAGATGGCGTCTTTTTGCATGGGATTTTGTCAATCTTTGCAAAAGTGAATGGCAGTGAATTGCATGAGCCATACATTATGGATGTAATCATTCTCCACCTCATTGCTGTTTTGACATGACTTTGCCTTATAACGGTCGCTACACTAAGCTGATGATTGCGGCAATGATCATGACGACCGGTACACAAGTAATCCCTTGTTTCACAGTTATTATCATAATTCCTTTTCAATGTCACATTTTAATCTGGCATCAATCCGGGACTGACGAACGACCGATCGGTGCCCAGCTCCTAAGAGACAGGTCACGACAATTTAGCCAGCCCCTCTTCAGTTTTTCTTTTTTTTTTTTTACATTTAGATTTCCACTTTGCGTGGAATGAAATTTCTAATGACATTTGAGGGGAGGCAAGAAGGCAGAGAATGCGAAAGGTGGAAAAATGGATGCTAAAATTATATTAATTTCTCTTGCTCGAGAACCTGAGCTGCAGAAAACTTGGGGAAAATTGGCTTGGAGTAGCCAGAATCCCGTTGGGTCCTCCGTGCATTATCGACATTTGTCATATGAAACGGGCAAAGAATCCCCATTTTTGTCAATTTGCCCTGGAGGCCGGACAAGGGAGTTAGAGCAGGATACAGCCCATGTTTCTGTGTGACGAGATAGGTTCGTTGGGGAAATTACTGTGGGAGAGAAAGAGACAGGGACAGAGTGGAGAAAGAAAAAGAGGGGAGGATGCTTTAGTTTGCGTTGGGCCTTGCAGTCTCGAGTTCCCATCAATTCCATTCCCGAGCTACAGCCACCGAACTGCAACATCTTGGGAATAGAAATATTAGCCGGTTACGGCTTCACTGGTGACCGGCTGCCGCTGCACCAGAGATCACCTCGTCTCACCACGTGAAACCGCTTTTGATTATTGCTGCTGCGGCGACAATAATGAGGCGGGGTTTATGACCATGGCTCTCTGTTTGAGCAGCGACACCGAGACCACTTCTTTCGTGAATCAAAACCATTCCCGCCAGAATTCTGGCTGCCCGTGCGTGCCCGAGAGAAGTTCACTGACTCATGGCATCCCGCTCTTTGCCTCAACCAATATGCAGCCAAAGAACAACAGCGATTCAATTTACTGGGGTGTTTTTTTGGGGGGGGGTTCAAAGGGGCGGATGAGTTGATTGGAGTTCCAAGATAAATGGACTCCAAATTTAGGAATTATTTAGCAAATGTGGGCCCTGTTTGCCCTTCGGTGCCAGGAGAGCGCAAAGCACACACTCACATTGAGTAAAACAACTACTAACTAGCATATTGCTAAAAGCCCGTTTGCAGTGGCTCGGTGCATATGATTCCTCGGCCCTTTAATTCCCACCGATTTTCCCCGCTGGAGCTGGCCAAAGGAAATTAGAAGCAATCCTCTGGTGCATTTGTGGAGGAATGGACTTTCACCTTTACTTTGAGGCTGGGGCTTGTTGCCTGCTCTTTTCAGCAATTTCAGCTCTCCTCGTCATCCTCATCAATGATGGGTCTCTGGCACTTAATGCAGGCAGGCAGCCAGTGTCTTTAAGCAGTCCACTCTCTCAGTGCACAAAAATATGACCCCAAACTTGACCCCTGGTATCCAATGGTAACCAGAGTGCCACTTGGGCCTTGATCTTTCTTCTTTTTTTTGAACAGTTGGAAACCAAACACTTCAAATGGAGCTTAAGTGCACAGTGAGTCCACAGACACACACGCACGCCAAATTGCAAACTGGCTCTGCAACAGAAACACTCATTATCATTATGTGCAAGATGCTTTTCAATGACAGCCTTTCTATAATCAACTCGATACCAAAACAAACATACTGGCCTCTCTGAGGATAAACGTAGCCTGTGTGAACACTCACTAGGCCTGGGCAAACATCTGTTCACAGACAATCTGTCACTGCTGTCCTGAACCCCAAGTCCTTTTGTCTTTTGCTGTTTTGACTGGGCTCTGCACATTAAGGTCAAAGTCTAGGTCAAACCTCGGGTAACCATACTAGTAGTGATACACTATTTTGTGTCCAGCCTAAGAAGCAGAACGGTGAGGAAATGGCAAAGGGGAACAGTTCAACTTACGGTCCAGTAAGCTGCATCCAACCAGCTCGATGTTATGACTCAACTTGAGAGTTAAAAAACAAAAATAAAACAAAAATGGGAAAAACAGGAGACAGGTTGGGAATTCATGCTGCATGGAATCTTTGTCCTTCCAATTTCCAGCTCTTTCTCTCTCTCCGATCGGTTGAATATGGTTCTAATAAAGTGATCATGGCGCTACGGAAAGCTGCCTCCAACTGCTCTCTCGATGCACTCTCTGGCCACGCTTGTGTGTCGGATCGGCACGCTACTAAGCCCTTAGTTCCACCTGAGGAGGCGGCTACAGTCGTAAGCTACGTCAAGACACTTCTTCACTTCTCCCTTTGCCTGTCTGCTTCCCTGTCCTCTGGATCTCAAATCCCCAACTTGAATACAAATTGAAGCCTTGATTTTTCGACTAAGGAGGAGGGGGGAGTGGTTCACATGGGAAGAAGTGGTATCCCATGATCACTTGTCCATATGCATTCATTGTCTTAAGGTGAGTTTATAATAAGCCATGCAAAGCCAGCTCTTGGGCAATCCCAGCACGGCAGTTTAAGCAATAACTCGGTCCTGGCAACATCTGGAAATGTGCTCTTTAAGAAAGCCATCATTTCCACTTCCCTGATTAATCTCCAGCAAAATGTGAAATATTGAATAGGTTAACATTGGGGCTTGGATATACGGCCCACACTGTGGATCCATTCAGCGGGACAAAGAATATTAACCGTGGTCTTCACAGAGTTAATGATGAACACTCCTGCCACACACATCCACAGTGGGGGGGGGGAGTGAGTAGCGGGGAAGCTGCAACTCTGGCTGCAGTTCCTTAATACAGCTGCCAAGCAAATCGAGGAACATATTGCACAGTGGGTTTTTATTAATCTCTCCACCAATGAGATGCAAATTCCCTGTAATGAAGAATTATTGGGTCTTTGCTTGATCTAATAAGGACATATGGAGACTCCTTAGTGCTCAATATCAAGGAGGTGTACTTTCTGTTTGCTCATTTGGTTAAAAAAAAAAACAGCCTTGTTTTTGCTTCGCTTTAGCCGGCCTGAAAGGACAGAAATTGATTTTCCCTCTTTCTCTAAGAGGGGAAATAATTGCATTTGGTCTGCTAGTGCAGAGCCAAGCATGAAGGCCAAGCAAATGCCTGGCATAATTATCCTCCCCCTAAGAAGGCAAGCCCTGCAATTCAATCGTCTTAATCTCTTTATGTCTAATCCCACTGTCACATAATTGTCACGCACAAGGACTGGCACAGCATGGACGCCAAACCAAATGGGGAAAAAAAAACATAAATGAATACACTTTCACACACAGGCGCTCTCACAACCCTAACAGGAAGCACTAGATGGAATCGTTTCCTTTTCAAACGAGTCCTTCCCTGCTCAGTTACAGCACAAAATTCGAAGCTAAAAATGGACATCCACAGATAGCAAAAGAGAAAGGAAAATGTGTACACTGGGGGAAAATCTTCTCCACGAATAGGATTGGGTAAATTGAAGTGATTTGCAGCACTAAATTGCATGATTCATTCACCCAGCCGAGTGAAGTCTAAACGGGCGGGTGTAGGTAACATTTTACCCTGTCAAGTCTAGCGGCTAATGCAGGTGAACGCGGTTTGGCTCGGGGCTAAATTAGCTTTCCCACAAAGACCCAACTGCTCTTTCCTCTCCTCTCTCAGGCACTGTCTTTTCTCTCTCTCTCTCTCTTTTTCTTTCTCCCTATCTTACTTAAGCAGTTTGTACAATTGACTCAATGGATTATCATACCCGTATGTTGAATATTTTTGCAATATTTTTTCTTTTCTTGTGGCTGCTGAAAAGACCAAGTAGTAATTTATCACGTGTTTAGCTGAGCAATTTTTTTCCAATATTGCAATGCAGAAAATTGAAAAAGATGTTTTTGAAAGTATTCAGAATTTGGATTTTAAACATGTATTGATCTCATAGAAGGGGCTTGCATTTACAAATCTGTATTCAAATATTCAATTTAAAATACTTGAAAATATGTACATGACTACACACAAATGGAAAAGGCAAGTTAACTCAAAAAACCATTCCAAAATGCTTTTTATGAAAGGTATTTAAAATAAAAAAGGTTCACATTTGGCCATAATCCATTCTTAATGATTAAAATGTTAAATGGATTAACATCAAACATCATTTTGAAATTACTGTCTGAGCAGGTACTAAAGGCACGTAACAAACAGCAGACACAGAATACCATGTCACATTCAAAAGATGATTTTCTGAAAGAGAACAATTTTCATGTCATTTTTCTTTGCAGGAAGAGGGAAAATGACATAAATCACATCAGGAACCTGATTTGCAGTATGTCCCACATCTTTGCTTGTCTTACACTGTAGCCAGATAGCCATTCTGTAAAGATTTATTTATTTTTTGTGCATGGGTTGATTTAACTTCTGGCCTTGACTCCCAGCTCAAAGTGTAAGGAGGGGATTAGAGTCAGGGGGACCTCAACATGCAACAATAACAACCTCAGCCCTTGGCCTGCCAACAGTCGGTCGGGAGCCAGGCCATGAGCAAATGGCATACGGCACGGGCAATTGTGGGGGCCCTTTTCCCAACACTTTAGGGCCAATGAACCTGTTCAGCAAAACCGATGGGCGTGACAAATGCACAGTGTGTGTGTGTACTTGGGGGGGACCCTGTTGATGTGCGCTGACATCCGCAAGCACCTCGAATGCGCGGGCGATTGACAGCACCCTGCCGAAAAATCAAAGATTAGCAAACGTTCCATGGTCAATGTTTTATCAAGCAAGATGCAATTCTGCTCATCCGAAACTGTTGGCAAAGTGGGGGTGAAGAAGTGGGAGATACGAGGAGAGAGACAGAGAGAAAAAAAAGAAATGAGACAAGAAGATGTACAGGAGAAGCAAAGGGGATACACAGGTAATTTTCCAGTACCACAGATGAGTCAAATTCCGCCTGAGTGACGGTCTCCCCTTTCCCTTCTCCCTCCTCCATTTTTTCCCCCCTCATCCTGTTTTTTCGTGGTAGATCCGTGGGTGCAATCATCTAGAAGTTGTTACGATGATGACATTTTACGGGAGGGGGGGTTGAAACTGAGGCTGGGCCACGGCTGATGCCTCACCCTGCCAGAATGGCTGGGCCCGGACCTGGCCATTGATTAAGGCATTTTGGACGAATGTGTCAGTATTTACTTTGGCATGATTGCGGATTTTTTACGAGTGCGGGGTGAGCGATTGCGTCCGTCATCGCGGGCAGGAATGATATCGCGGGCTTGTGCACTTGCCTCCTTTTTAAGCCCTATGACTTTCTTTTCCTTTTTTCCTTTTTTTTTCCCTAAAGGCTCGGTGGTGGGGGATGAACCGAGCATGAAAGGGAGTACGATCTATTTCAGAAGACAGAAGGCCTCTCGCGGTCTTTGAACCAAATGGACATGAACCTCGCACGGCAGAGCAAATCGTTAACAACTTTGCTCTTCTGCTGTGGCCAAGTCTGGAAGTGACAGACAGGGAGCAGGACAAGGTGAGAGAGACATACAGACAGATAGGCAGGCAAACACAGAAGACAGGAAGAGTGCTCATATATGGCTTACAGGATGCCTTGCTATGTGACAGCTCTTTTTTCTTACCAAACAACATTCTAAGAAAGCAAATGGATCAATGATGTTCAGACATGCAAATGCAAACAGTTACAATCATATCTGTAACCAGAAGATCACCAATATGCTCATTCTCAGGATTGTAATTCCAACTGCATGCATACAGCACAACCTCCAACTTACCCTTTGCACAAAACTTGACATGCAAAATACATCAGATACCATGAGGCAGACAAATGAAAGAATTTTTGCAAAAAAAAAACATGTAGAATTCTTTTTCTACCCTCAATAAACACAGAATACCAATGGCTTGTTAATATCACATAAGTCTGAACTCGAACTGGTTCCTTTTTAAAACCTCACACCTGAGACTCCGGACTGTTCATCTCCTTGCATACCAATAGTACTTTTTTACAAGGGAAACCTTGAAGTGAGCAGACTGATACCTTTTTCTTCTTGTCCAATGCAGCCAGCAGTGCAGTGCTAATTACCAAGAGAATTTAACCATGCACCCCTCGATTATCCAGTTCATAGTCTATCCAAAGGGGCCTTTTGTGGGGGCAGCTTATGGCTCATTACAATATAACTGAGTCTTCTGCCCTGCTGCATCAAATGCACCCCCTTGTCATCCGGTGTGAGAAAGAGAGACACTGAGAGGTGGGGGGGGACTGATGGAGGGAGGACAACAGCTATCTGATTGAATGCTCAGGGATTAGCTTTGGTCAAGCCATTCAGTCATAATAAATAGGTCGCTGCCAAATATATGGGTTGGCATCCGTTTGGGCAAACAACATTTGAAAGCGACACAAATTGGACCACGGCAAATCCTTATTAGGTTACCCCCCTTTTTTTCCAGAGGAAAACCTTTACCCTCAATCGTTCAGTAGCTGGATACAGAAAAAAGAAGGTATCATTAATAACCACATTAGGGGCAATCCTGTCCATTGCTTACACAGAGTGTGAGAGAAAAAGAAAATCAGATTAATGGGGGAGGGGAAATTGTTGATTATTCAAACAGGCATTTCATTTTTCATTAGAGGGTTTGTTTTTTGGGAAACAGAATGGCAGCTCCATTTCAAATGGATTCACCCGACAAAAACCACAAGCAAATGAACCACGTTGGCTGTACAGCTCTAAGCCAGCCACTATGTCTATTGTTGGTGTTACTTGAAAAGCCCTTCCCTCTCACAAAAAAGAATTTGTGAAATTGCTGGTTCCCAGTGTTCATCTCAAAAAAACACAGTGGACAAACTTTCGAGACCCTGACCCTTTTTTCTGTTTAACACAGGGAACCTCCCACATTCCGCAGACATTAGTTAAATATGTTTAACCCTATTCTTCATACCAGATCCAGACCACAGTAGCTCAGTACTGAGTGTGTATATAAGCCTAGTTCTAATTCTATTTCGGTCAAGTGGTGTTTAATTCATCCCTAGCACATTCTGGAGTGAGAACGACAAGCCTTGAGCCCCCCCAAGACCCTGTACACTGCACAACTGCCAACAAGTTGGACACACAGGGATTGTCTGCCATGTTGACAAAGTAGGAGCTCGGCAAATAATCACGTCAACAATGGAAAGGCACACAAGGCTGCCTCCCAGCCTGTAGAAACACACACACAGTATTGTTGGGGCACCCGTGTACACATCGCCATGTGGGCTTCTCACTTTCAAACTCCAATGTCCAAGCGAGGGCCTGGTGACCACTGCAGTGTGTACCTACACATATGGCTTTGTTAACTTTACAGCACGTCCAAAATTGGTCATTACATCATTACAAGCTAGTCGTTTCTCACATCAGCCAATGTATACATAAATGTATCTCCTAGTCTGGTAGAAGTATGACCTGAAAAACACATCAACATCATTTGCTTACAATGACTCGAACACCCACCACTCCAGTCTTTGCCACCTGTCTTGATGAACTGTTTATGATAGTTTGATATTAACATTGGGCCTGCTGACCATGTGGATAGGATAAGAACCATTAAAGACCTCACATGTCTCTCATTTCCCCATTACTGTCGTATCATTCACCCCATCTGCAGATCTGTCTGCCAAGAATGACGCCTATTACAATGTGTATTTAAAGAGTTTGACTGCAGCAGCTGCGATGTACAATTACAACCTGTTTTCTCCACCAATCTGATTTGTGCCAGCTTAAGAGTAACAACTTACAGTGAAGGACACGAAGTACTAAAACACCAGACTACACTGGTCTCCATACGTTTTTCTCATAAAGGGTTTCCCATAGCCTCACTTCAATCCATACCTTAACCAAACACATCTGATAACCTTCAGGATTTATTTCTTTCATTTACAAACTCCCTTTCCGTATATTTTCCACACTCTGTTCTTTTTATTTCTCCATTGTGCAGGCACAAACCTCATGCAAACCCTCCCGTGAATGGGTCTTTGCACCAAAACCTACAACCAAGTGTGTTCCAGAAGTCAGGTTTTCTTTTTTCTTTCAATGAACAGTGGAGGCCCACACGAAAAATACCCTCTGGCCCAAAGGGGGAGAAAAATGAGGGGGGATCAGAAGTTTGGTACTGGAGCTCACACACGTTTGCCATTGTGTGGAAGCCACCTATACTCCATCTAATTATTTGGTTTGGGGGTCTATTGTACAGGCGTCGAAGCCCATTCAGGCTACGTGGACTAAGCCCACAATAGTGGGTTTATGCCTCCCTTGTCCACAACTAGACGTACTACAGACCGGCAGGGCTGAGCCTAAATTGGACAACCCCCACGTTAGCCCTGTTCTTTTCAAAATGGTTGTGAAAGGCGGTTATCTCCCACAGTCCGGGGGGAGGATAAAAGCCCTGCTGGCATTTAATCATGGTGCTTAAAATTTCCAAATTCTGTCACTGTTAACCTCACTTCTTGATTGGAAATTCAGCCCCACTTACTTCTGATTCTAAACTAATAAAATAAGACTGGTGAAAACAAGCAGTCTTTATCTCAAGACCTTTTCCATTAAGCAATCTCGGGACTAACTCTAGAAATTTCTGGAATTTACTTCTGAATCCATCCCTCTTGCCTGGACCACTACCCCTGTGAAGGTGGGACAGAATCCGGCCTTCTGTTGCTGGGGAAAGATTTTATGGCTCTGCCACAGCTTAAAGAGGCACCAAATGGTTCTTTGGCCCCTCAGTTTAAAGCCTCATCAGGACATTATCAGCACTACTTGAGCTGGAAAAAGCTCAATGCTCCGAAGTGAAACACAGTATAAACTCTTGTCTGAGGCACTTCATCTGAACAACGACTTTGGGGATAAGTTTGGCTCCATGTCAAAGGCATCGGCAGCAAAAAGAGGTCCCTGTCACAGGGATTTAATTAACCGGCCATTCAAACCAGGTGTGGCTATTATTACACTGATACTGATTTGTGTGTGCAAGAGACAGGTAGCGTGCGCATCAAGGAAGCCCCTACAAAACAAGCCGCCGTGTCCGTGTCCCAAAGGATTCGTGTTTTCCTGTTGACCAAAAGAAAGACCCCCCCAAAAAAACGACTTCTTGCAGAATAATAATTGTTTTCTTTTGCCGTTCTCTCTCTGTATATCCCTGGGCTGCCCTCCCATGGGAAATATTGGAAATGCGCAGACATTACGGAGAGACTAGAGCCACTTTACAGCTGAAGAATGGTACAACTTTTCATTACATTTGTGGCCTAGGGACATCTGAGACAGAAGGGAAGATCTCGTCCCATCACTTGTTATTAATATTATAAGTGAATTGGTGAGGTTTGTGAGGTGTTTTATCTGCTTGGGATCGTCTCTTGAAATATATTGTGGTACAAAAACTATGAGTGTCTTAGTTATTTCTATCACTGGATAAGCAGGAATAAAAACAGCAGACACATAGTATGTGGACTCAATACTCCAGCAGTGCACATTAAAAAAAATTGAGTGATATGTCCTTCAGCAAATATGTCCGTGACTTCTCTGAGGTTTATCTATTTGGTTTCTGTTCAACATCCTTGTAGCACATTTCACATGCTGTACATCCTGACACATACATTTGGCCGTGTAAACGAATATTTGCTCACATGCTCAAATTCCCCATTCATCTTCCTCCAAGCCCTCATTCACGGCAAAACAATTTACTTTCACGATCACAGAAACCGCATTTTTTTTTTCATGTGAAATAGGAAAGGTGGGGGGGGGGGGCGGAGGGCTAAAAAAAAAAGAATATGCACAATCCTATAGATGCAAGGCCCAGTTCTGAATATGATCTGATAGAGGAAGGATGTCGGTGGAACACGAGCACCAGACCCAGCGCAAATCAGCAAGCCCATCTATGTTTACACTGCACTGGTTGAGTCTTCCTGCTAACACAACGCTGCCAGCACGTTCCCTTGATTTCGCCTGATTAACAGCCCAGCCTGGGCCAGGTAAGCTGACACCATCCTGGTGCTGGGAACACTGCTGAGGAGTCTAGGACCCTGCATGGCACTGGCGATTACCCCCCCCTCCAATCTCTCTCTCTCTTCTCTCTGTCTTCCCTCCCTTTACAACCCTGCCAAATTTACACATCGTGAGGAGCCAACTAAATGGAAGC